>NC_086355.1:5331212-5631212 GCF_036324505.1 Eleginops maclovinus
CTTGTTTACAAAAGCACTGCTTCTCCGTGCCTTTGGTGTTGTTACGCTGAGATTCGATTTTTTATTGTTCAAAGAGGTCTGTTATTGCCATCAGGGTTTATATCTCATCACAGAAAGACATCAAAGGGAGATGAAGCATACTTGTGATTCTTCAGAGAGTGCCTTCTAGTGAAAACCAGCCCCTGCATCTCCTGGGTAAGAGGGACTCCTGAAGATCCCCTGTCCTCTACGGGACCAGATTTATTTTTTTCTCCTTCGCCTGTTTGGGATTGCTTTTGTGCTGTGGGAGAAAACAAGTTGCATGAAAATTGAAATGAAAAGTAGCCACAGTATTCGGCGTGATGTTCCACTTGCGTGTAATGTAGACGAAAATGACTCAATTTTTTATTGCGACATTGATATGAATAGACACTGTTGTCTCCCAGTGGAATGCACATTGGGAAAGAGGCGGGAGCTTCCGATGAAGGGAAAACAATCTAAACACGAAGTGAAGATAAAAATATTGCATGACAAAAATACACGCTCCCAGCTAAAAGAAGGAAATCAGATTTTAATATATATCCTAGGGCTTAGGAGGAAGAGAGGCTTTGCACGTACATCAATCAGTCCAGCTCTGAAACAACTCTGTAACTATTGAAAGAACTGCCATGACAGTCAATTCTACTTGAGGATCTGTCTTACTGACCTTTCCTCTAGCACTATCAGCAGGTTGACATTTTTGGCTTTTACTTAAATATCTCAACAAGCACTGGATGGATTGCACATGAAATATGATACAGACACTCATGGTGCACAAAAGACGATCTCTAATGACTTTGGGGATTTCCTGACCTTTTCCCTGTGCCACAAACCCCTCGATTGGTTGACACGTACTTGCAGAGATTCATGGTTCCCAGATGATGTATCTTAAAGACTGAGACTGACTTTTCCTTTTTAGTGCAACCATGTGGTTTACATATATGGTATTGATTGTAAAGTCTGAACAAAACACTGAACACTAAGCTTTAAAATAGGTCATTCATGGTCCCCAGAGGATAAATCCTAATGTATTTGTGATGCTTCACTTGTCATGTAACACCATAATGAAGTCCAAATGTCCCCTTATCTCGTGTTTTTATTTTATACTGCTAGACTAATAATGTTCCCATGAGCCTCAGCTTTACTTTGTGGTTATTGCTAATGAGTCGACTTTAGCATGTTAACACACTTTCCGCAGCATTTACCTCCTCACCAAGCTGTAGTGCTATTTACCTGGAAGCAGTGCTCACAAATTGCTTATGTGACGCAAGAAACTGGTTTGGATGACAGCCCCGAGAACCAAAAAGGTTAAAATCCTCTGATCTAATGGGCAGTTTGCAATAAAACTTACAGCCCACATTCATCCAGAGTGTCCAATTACCATCGCTGCCTGTGGGGGCTCAGGGCAGCGCTGACATTCTTCCTAACACCTTAGCATTAAGCAAACATATCAGACCGGAAGATCAATAGACAAGTTAGACAAGTGTGAACAGAGGGATTAAGGAAGAGAGAAGCAATCAAACTATGATTTGGACATAGACGAGTAAAGTCAGTGTGACATCAGACTGAATTACACAAATTACAACATCAGAGATAACCCCATTTTGACCCTTTTGTTATTTCCACCAACATCTGTGTTCATCCCTGCTGCTCTTTATCAAATGTGTGGCGGGGATTAAAACGAGGGCTTTATCTTTCCTAAAAACTTGTACATGACCTCATTTTTGACTCAGCGAATGTGGTCTTTGTCTTTCTACTGTCTATGGTAATCAAGCACTGAAAATAGAAATGCATTTTCTCTAATGAGGGCAGCGTCCGTTTGGGCATGTTACATAAAGGTTACTCCAATCAGATGCTGCTTGTGCTTCTGTGAGGCTACCTCTTCCAGATAGCAACACACAGACAGAGACAGGAAGTCAATGATGAGGTTGGGAGTGTATAATCACACTCAAGCTTAAACTATTTGTCTACACAGACTTGTTATTGGCAATATCACAGTTGTAGACATTTACAGTCCACACCATCCCTCTCGGGGATGAGTTTTCACTTTCTCTAGTACTAACAGATTGCAGGGGGTGAAATATCAGATTAGAGATGCCCTCAGGCATCCAAAACACACATTAATCCTGTAATGACCCACTGTGCTGAAGTGTACATTATTTTCAGATGACATGTTACAAAAGTTGGAAACGTTGTGTGTCTACTCAATTTCCTTTCAAATGTAAAACACTCATTATCACACTGGGATTTGAAGATTCAACTTCAGGTTTGCATCAACCGTTAAACAATAGGAGGATAAACCATTTCACACCCATTTAACATCGGTGCCTTCAACCTTCAACTTCACACCTATGGCGAGAACCCTCCAAGAAATCTAACAAGTGGAAAATAATTAGCACCTTCACTAACTGACTGCATTTAGACGTTTAAATCCTTCATATCTATTCAGTATGTTATCAGTCTTACCAATCAATTTCCTGCTCAGATTTCTACCCCTATACAGTAGATAGAGGACATATGTAACCACATACCCCCATTAGAGACAGAACAACCACAAAAGTTGCATTTATTGATAAAAAAAATCCATTTCAAAGAACCCACTTTTTGAAATCCAGGAGTATTTTCTGGATGGAACATATTATCCTGATGCGTATATTTAGCCTTTTGGGCTTCCCTGATTCTTCTATTTGGATAAATAAAAAATGAAAGAAAACCAGACACAAACAAACATAATGAAATGGTTTTGGATGAGAGCCTTGTTCATTGCATTTGAATGAGAATTCAAACCCCATCTTGCCCTTTCAAGATTTCAAGTTACTTTAGTAAATCTGTGAGATCTGTGAGAGGTGGAGCTGCTAAAAAGGACATCTGCGAGCGCCAACTAAAGCATGTGCATTGATATTTTTCTTCATGCTGTAAAATATATATGGTTTTATTCTCCGTGAGCAAAAAGATCCTGGTTTAAAGTCTCTAGTCATAACTTTCCTGGTCTTGTCATATTTGCTCTTACCTTTGCATGGCTTGAATTCCTCAAAAAAGGAGTAAGTTGGAATAGGGAAATGGATAAAGTCGCTCAAAGACATCCAAAGACTCTGACTGCCACTCATACTTCAACAGAGTAAGACTGATTGAGCAATTGCAGGTGGCTCTTCCAAGCTCATGTAAAAAAATAACATATTTAGTTGACAGAAGTAATATCAAATTTGAAAAAGCTATTTCCCCAAAGAATATTAAACAGATGCTTTTACTGACACTTGAGGAAACATTGCGTTTTTGTTTTTTTGATCGCATTCTTGCTAATTAACTTTGTGTTTGATGAGAAAAGAAGATGTGAGGTTTGGGTTACATGAAGCACAAAATTAAAAAATGGTATTGGCAAACAACATAGCCACGTTTAAAAATAAATGATACAGGGGGGAAGTTAATTATGTCAGCGCTGCATGAAAAACACTGTTATGTTGTTAAATGCAAAGCCAAACATTGCAGACAAGGAAAACAGCAGCCTGCAGGGGAGAGCGTGTGAGTGAGATGATTACTTCAGGGCCAAGGACGCTCAGATGATCCCGATCAGCTGACGATACTCCTCCTCTGCCCGTTCATGGCAGAAACAAAAGGAGAGTGGTGACTAAACTAAAGCGGCCAGGCTGGTGCTCAGTATAGAGAGGGTTATTGTTTCATCTGGAATGGGACATTTAAATGGCTCAGTGTTTTATTCAGAGATGTTAGTAAATGGAAACGATAGGTTGCAATTGTCATGCTTTTGGTTTTTGTTCCTTTTTTAAATTTATTGCAAAAACACTATCCCTGCAGTGTCATGGCTGTTTTTACTTCCTGCCCTTGTGCGTGTTCTTGCTTGTTCTGGTTGTCTGTCTTGGCCTTATTAGTTTCACCTGTTCCCCATTAGCCCTGAAACCACCTGACCTTCTGTTCCCTTACAATTTATCCCTTCATTAGTTCTGCTTGTATGTTTTTTGTCTTTGTTGGATTAATGTGTAACAGGACGTTCTGTTCACTTTGGTTCTCGTTGCCTTCATTTCACACTGCACTGTTTATCTTTATGCAAGTGCATGTTGAAGAGGCCCTAATTATGTTTTGTGTGGGTTTTCCCTTCCCTGTAGTGTTTTGGTTTGTGTGCATGTAAATGGTTGGCAAAGGCTGAAATCCCTGTGTTCCTTCCAAAGAGAGATTCTCTCCCACACACGCCGGAATAATAGGCCCTTTACTCTAGGAGGCGGCCAGCTAACCAATCAGAGCAGACTGGGCTCTGGTTTCAGGCAGAGGGTGTAAAGAGGTGCTACAGCTTAGACAGTATGACAAAAAAAAAGACTTTTTTGAACATTAAAGCATGGAGACATGTCCCAGTAGACACAACATAGTACTGAGCTTCAAATGTCCTCTTTAAAGACTTTTTTATGATATATATATATTTTTAAAGTTGTCTTAATTACCTAGACTTCTTGGTAAAGATTTTCATTCTTTATCTAAGTCATATTACTCTTACTGTGTTAACTGTGTGGGCCAATTATACCACTTTAAATATGGCACGGCTGAAACTCCACATTTCTTTGGAAGTTTTAATTTATGTGCTCATACGCATCAGATCTTTTTTTCCAAAAGATAAAACAACAACAACAACATTATTTCGGAAAAAGCTAATTTGGGGATAAAGAATGTTCCCATTTCAAAATAAGACAACGCCCGTGTGGTTTGCAGCAGCACAGCTCACTATATGAGTCGTTCAGAGGGGAATCATTATCATGGTAATTAATGTAATTGTAACCATAAACTCGTTGTTTTTTTTTGTCTCAGCAAAAACAGGGCTTCAGTTACTGTATGACAAGGTGGTGTATGATTTGCTGGTGTCAGCCGGCCTTCATATAGAATCCCCAGTTGGGAGCTTAGCCGCTCTCAATTAAATCCACAACAGAGCGCTTTGATGGTGGAGGGCTGCGCTGTGAATTAGCTTCAATGTGAAGCTTTGGTAGCCCTGCCACCGGCTGAGTGCACTCACACTGACCTTTTTCCTGTCCTCAAGCAGATACAGAGAAAATTATAATGAAAAGTCAGCAGTGTCACTGAAAAAGGTATTTTATTATACATACTATAATAGAAGACTGTGAAAGGGAAGTAAATTATAGGACACGTTCCTTTATAAAGTCATGATGCCATCAGAAAAGTTATCATCAGCAAGTGGGCTTTAGAGTGCACTGCTGTTATATTTTCATAATGACCATTATGAGATCCAAGGGAACTTAACCTTTACAGCCAGAGGAAACACACCATCATGTTCTTAAGATACCACTTTTCTCTGCTTGTTGTTTTAAAGAGTCTGGAGTCCTTGTGTTTTTCAGTTGTTACTTGTGGGGGGAAAGAAGTGGCTATACTTTCTTTTGCGGAAGAGAAAAATCTATAAGAATGTAACCCTGTGAGCCTGAAGCAGAATAACACTTCCAGGACTTAAAACAGTCAAGGTGATTTGTGTCTTTTTGTCTCCTAGTTTGTTTCAGTAAGTAGTTTTATACAATGCATTTATACAATGCACAAGACTTTTATTTTCTGTATTACTCAAAGCAAGAAGCACTTAAACTGTCAAGAAATATGAATATAATTTTTAAATCGTAGGTTTTGGCTCTGGGCAGATTTTGTTGTTCCTTGAGTTTTGACAGTCTAGGGACTTTCCACCCGTACAACTCACCTGCAGATAATCAAGTTCAAATAGTCCCAGCTCAGCTACATGGGAGTTATATATTAGAATGTACTTGGCTTTTGGCCACTGCAGCAACAGCCAGCGTCAGATAATGGATGAAAATCTGTTCGAAATTGTGTAAGTCATCAATTGTAAATGTACTTCAGGGTTCTCTTTGCCTTTGAGCATATGCTAATGATTACTTGCAAGCGAAATAAACAAATGGAAGAGCCAAAAGAGTAAAG
The DNA here is from genome assembly GCF_036324505.1 of Eleginops maclovinus. Taxonomy (NCBI): domain Eukaryota; kingdom Metazoa; phylum Chordata; class Actinopteri; order Perciformes; family Eleginopidae; genus Eleginops; species Eleginops maclovinus. The sequence continues at coordinate 5,337,162 of NC_086355.1, forward strand.
AGAATAATTAAACAATGTGTGAAAAGTTTTTGTTTAACCCTAAGCTTTTGTGCAAAGTTTGTTTTTTGCAGATGGAGATATTGCTGGGTTATCCTCACCAGTTTCTCAATTGTGGATGACATCTTTTTGTTTAGAACAATTAACCATGGCGCCTAAAATTACCCTACATTTATAGCATGAAAACCTACCATTATGTTTCACAAAGGTTTTTTTTTTTGTAGATCTGCTCTGCAAAAATAAATGTTGATAGAAAACCTTTGAAATATGTATGAAGACAGTGGTAAACATCAGGTTTAGTCAGTCAGTCAGAATCAAAGAGAAAGGGCTTGTATTGTTGCATCAATGATCAACAATAACACGGAGACAAGCTCATCAGAGAAACAAAAGAGAATCCCTAAATAAACCAGAATACAATTCAAGCCACCTGCCTCTGTGACTGCACTACAGAGAGAATACATCAGTTCATTTCAAGGCTGTGTTGTTTCTTTTCAGAGGGATAATCAAGGTCTCTTTTTAAAACAAACAGCTCAGGGGCTGCAGTGACAAAACATCCTCACAATGAAAGTAGCTTCTAAATACCAAGGTTAGGAAAAGTCTCTAAACTAATCCAACTTGAAAACTCACGAAGCTTTCCAACACTAAAACCTATTTGAGAATTGTGTGACAAGTCCACTGCTGGAGGAGTAATTATAAAGCTTTGTGACAGCAGCACAGGTGTTTAATTTAACACTTACATTGGCTCTCTGCTATTCCAGTGTTCCAGTTAGAGTGACAGTGAGTCAGGCTTGGTACTAGGAAGCTGAAAGAAAAAAACACCCTTAATTTCACATTTTATATTTGTGCTTTCCTACTGCGACGAGTCGAAATGTCCTCATTAACTTTTAAACGGGGAATGCTGTGTCCCAATGTAAATACTTCCATTGCAGTCATTTGAAAACAATTTAGAAAACATAGTTGGATATTTTTGAAAGTCGATATTTCGAAGGAATTCCAGAAATACAAATAAAAAGTCAGATCTTTCAGGAAAAAAGGGATCATTTGGCGAAATAGTCGGAAATTCAAAAAAGTTGACATTTTGAAAAAAAATCCGAAGTTTGAAAAGAAAATAGAAAGGCAAAATTATTAGGAGACAAAAATGTGTCCCTAAAATGATTAGGGCCACATGAAGAAGGAGTTTGAATAATGAGAAAAAATTGTGGGACATTTTTTAAAAGTCACTTCTGATTGTAGTCTGTGTCGTCTACAGTGAATATATTCCCGACAGCCACCGTTGATGAGAATCAAAGCTTCCCATACGATTCCATAGAAAATTGGGCTTGGGGTAGTAATACAAAAACTAGAATTTCTTAAAATGTGAATGGCATGATATCATAAACATGTTTGTAGAGGATCAGCTGGAATATGAAATGATGAAAACATTTAATTACGAAGATAGTTCAAGAAAACCACCTCACCTGGGTCATGACCCACGTGAGCATCTAAGGGTAAATGTAGCTAGCTAGCTAAATGTCCAACTCCTGTAGTCACTTTTGATGAACATTTTATACAAATATAGCTCTTAGCTTAGCAGTTTTCTCCATCCTACAATACCAGTTGTTTTCAGCAGCAGAGTTAAGTAGAAATTCTTATATAAGAGCAACAAGGACCCTTCAGGACTCTCTGTGTTAAAAATAATATGCTTTGAGTGAATACAACCCCTGATTCATTACGTGTTTGCTTTTTCCTCTTATTTCCTCCTACCCTGAGTGTAGATCTACTCACATAAACACACACACACACACACACACACACACACACACACACACACACACACACACACACACACACACACACACACACACACACACACACACACACACACATACACTTAGTTGCACAGGCTTAATCTGCAGCTCCGACTGGTTCAGGTTTGTAATTTTCAGCCAAGGTCTTTCCATTCCCTCCCTCTCTGTAATGTAAGATGGTGGGAGCCGAAGTATGACAAAGAGTATATGTCTCCGTGTTTGACAGGGTGACCCAGTGGGCGAGGAGAAGCTTCTACAACCCTGGGAACGCATCTGGCCAACTCTGTATTATGACAAATCTCCCTCAAAATGAGAGTATGCTTGCCATATATTACAATGCTGGATGGGAGCCTCGTGGCCCAGAATGATTCCAGCAGCTGCGTCCACCTGCCTCCTCCATCTGCTTGAGAAAATGACAGTGAAAAGGTCATACAGCATGAATATGAGTTTCTCTTTTTCCACAATCAGAGGATTTATTTTTAAGCATTAGAAAGGGAGGTGAAGCCAATAACGGAAAATGAAAATTGGAAAATAAAAATGCCCTTTTCTTTTTGTATTGAGGAACTGATCTGCAGCGTAATCAGGATGTTTTGTTAGTTTGTGAAACATGACCGTGACCTCTTGAACGCTACCCTGGGAAACATATCAACTTGCTGTTACATTCATCTACCCATAATACAGTTGAAATCGAGTTTAAACCAATTTACCTCCCTTTATTCCATCATACTCATTAACTAAATCTGTGAAAAACTGTGAGAAAGACTCAAGTGAAAGCACAGGAAAGGCTGCTTTAGAACAAGCCTCAATATCATAGCATTGCTGTGGTATTTGTATTAAAGACACTTATCCCTCATGATCGCTTTGCTTAAATATTTGCTTACAGCAGATTTCAATAACACATCATCCAGCCTCTGGTCATCAGTCCCTCCCAAAGCACGGGCGCTCCGAGAGCTTCCAGTGGGGAAAAAACATTGAGGAACAGATGAGGATTTACCAAATGGTTGTATTTGCATGCGAATAGTGAAAAAATGAAAATGAAAACACCTTGTTAAATGCTCTACTAGCCTCCCCTGGGATGTTGTTAGCACGAAATCAACCTTTTTCATACAGAACTGTTGCATAAATTATATAGAGCTGGATGTTGTACGACTAAAGAGACTTTTAGATTACGTCTGACTCAAAAGACTTAGACCGTGGGGTTTTAGCGAGTGCACAGATGTCTTGTTTCTACATGATAATAACAGGTGAAAGACAGTGAATGAAACGGTGCTCATGTTAGAAATCAGTGTTTCTCCAATGCAGCTCTGCAGGGGCTGCGAGCCGAGCTGCTCCCTAATGTTTCCTCAGGTAGTCAGACGTTCAGAAGGATTTTACAGGGAAACAAACTGTCAGTAGAGGTCTTTTCCTCTCCAAAAGAGACAGGAATAAAACTGTAGAAAACACAACTAAAAAATCAGTTTCATGTAAAAAAAAATCTGTCAAATGAAACCAGAGTCAATCAGACCTTTACCTTGATTAAAGGAGCCCTATTATGCTTTTTAGGTTTTTCCTTCCCTGCAGTGTGTTATATACAGTAGGTTTGTGTGCATGTAAATGGTCTGCAAAGGCTAAAATGCTAGAATTTCTCTCCCACACACTCCCCCCCCTTCCTGAAACGCCTCCATTGGACTCCTTCTGTTGACTAGCCTCCAACACATTGTACGTAATACATTAAGGGGCGGGACATCTCTCAGGGGCGGGACATCTCTCAGGGGTTGACCAATCTAAACAGGGCCGGCCAACTAACCAATCAGAGCAGACTTAGCTCTGGTTTCAGACAGCGGGTGAAAGAGGTAGGAGAGGCAGTATGAGAAAAATAAAGAGCCTTTTGAACACTAAAGCATGGAGACATGTCTCAGTAGAGACACTGAATACAAATATGAACCTGAAAATGAGCAGAATATGTCCTCTTTAAAATATATGTACTGTATTTCTTGAGGTTTGGCAGTCGATGAAACATTAGGTTAATGAAAGGAGCAACAACATATATTACATTGATCTAGTTGTTTTTAGCCACTAAAATGAGGATATTTTACATACTTTAAGTAAAACATGAGGAAATACCGAACACATTGAAGGTGCATTTTGTACTTTTATTCCACAACATGTTTTGACAATTTAAATAACTCTGCAGATTTAGATTATATAACCATTGTATAAATCAAGTGATAAATTATATTATTATAAATTAAAAATAATGTGTACTTTACCAGCTGTAACACACACAATAATTATTGTTTCACTAATGGAGTCTTCTGATGAGCATGTTAAATTTGGTACCCCTATTAGGTCCCCTATTATGCTACTTTTCAGGTCCATATATGTAATTTGTTGATCCACTATGACATGTTTACATGCTTCAATGTTGAAAAGGTGCTTAATTTCCCTCACACTGCCTGCACATGAATGACCACTTTTTTCTCCGTCTGAAAACTCTCTGAAGAGCCCATGCCCCCACCTTTGCAAAAGCGCACTCTGCTCTGATTGGTTAGCGGGCGACTCTGCTGTGATTGGTCAACCACTTAGAGATTTGTCAAATGTCCCGCCCCTGAATAAACCTGTGAAAACACAGCATCGCTTGTCGTGCAGTCCCAGTTTATTACAAATAAATAATGATGGATTATCAGTAATCATTTCAAAGTGACAGAGAGACATTGGATGAACCTTCAGCAGCGTTTGCATTCCCTTGAACACAACTTTGATCACAAACAGCAAAGGTAAGACGTGTTTGTAATACAGTGATGACTTATGCCAATGAAATCTGTGGAATGTCAGGTTTCATATGATATGTGGTTTGTGCAGATAGCATGAAGTAAAAAAAAAAAGCTCACTCGGTGCTATGTAGCATTAGCTTGTTTTCCTGCAGTGCTGATTTAGACGCTTTGTGTTGGAATGATGTTTCTTTTTTAGTAGAACATGGTTAATATGGTCTGGTAGCTGAGTTTCTTCCCGTTTAGTGGGTATGCCACATTAATAAGTTGTTAAATGTTAACATGCCCTGAGACGCTGTTTCTCACAAGTTGCTGTGTCTGGGCGTAAGAGGTTAAAGTGTTGTGAATGAAAAACCATCCCCGTATTTCTGCACAGTTCAGGTAAAGTTAGTGTGCATACAGCCTGAAAGCTCGGTAGCGGAGCGTTGATAGCGTTAGCTTGCAACTTAGCCGAGGCAAGCAGTGTGCTTGCAGCTCAACTCCCACCACAGCTCCACAGTTCAGTGAAATGTTGAGAATACATCCATAATTTGGGTTTTAGCTCCGGGGGAATAGAGGTAAAAAATAAATGCATCCACTTGTTCTTCACATCTTCTTCCTTAGGTATGGCAAACAAACAAAGGTTTGCTTTGCAGCTTAAGTGGCAGCTTCTCCCTGTCATGTCTCCTCTGCTCGGCTTTACTGAGCCGCTTGCACTGCTATTAGCCTGTTCAGTTCCGTATCACGGTGAGGTCAGCGTGATACGGAAGTGAACCAGGAAGTAAAGAAAGGAATCAATCGAGGCGTTTCAGGCAGGGGGGAGGGATATGTGAGAGAATCTCCCTCTGGCCTGAACTTTGGGATTTTAGCTTTTGCAGACCTAGTACATGCACACACACTTAAATAACACACTACAGGAAAGGGAAAAACCCCAAAAGCACAATATGGCCCCTACTTTGATGGAGGAACATTTTAAACTTGCACTTCCTGCAGAGTATTTATACACTGTGGTCATGCTACTTGCCCTGCCACCACTGCAGTTTTGTAAATATTTAGTAGCAGCTTATCTCACCAACAAGCTGATAATGGGACTGAACAAAGCAACAAGAGAAAACAAACACTTTAATTTGTTGGGTTTTTCTTTTATGCTGCTGCTATCTCTGGTTCCACTTTGTGTGTGTGTGTGTGTGTGTGTGTGTGTGTGTGTGTGTGTGTGTGTGTGTGTGTGTGTGTGTGTGTGTGTGTGTGTGTGTGTGTGTGTGTGTGTGTGTGTGTGTGTGTGTGTGTGTGTGTGTGTGTGTGATGTTTTGTAAACAGTGTTGGTAGGAGGGGAGTATTGTAATTTACACCATTTTATGGAAGAGTAAATTGAACCTTGGGCCTTGTCTGGAGTTTTATTTCAGCATCAAGGTTTTTCTTTTCCCCAGGCAAAATTAGCTGAATTTACAGCAGGTACTTATTGTGGTGGTGGAAGCATTTATTCAGCTTTTAGTCTGCAACATAACTGATGTTGTCTCTGAGCCTGTTGGAGCCGTTCACTGCCGCTTATGAGCTATGGGAGTGATGCATGCATTTCAAACAGTAACAATTCCAGGCCAAAGAACCGGAAAATGAACGACACGGCCTTTATTGTTCCGTGTTTTTTATTTATTTATTATTATTGTTTACAAAAGCTGACAATCAACATTGGCTTGCAGCACAATAACCGTTGGAAAACCCTGTGAAGGAAATGTTCCTGAGGACAAGGTGAGTCATTGATGAGGGGAAAAAAGGGAAGCGTCGAAGTGCCGTACATGTGAACGAGAGATGAAAAACATAATTATCAAAGAGAGTGAAGAATATCTGTTCCAATCGAAATGAGAGCGAGGTGTACTGTGGATCCATTTAATTAGCTGCTTTGTGAAGCACTGCGTTCATTACAAGTGTTAGATTGGAGTGTGTGATGTAGGCTACATTTCCAAGGTACAAAATTCTTGGCACTGGACATTTGGCTTGAAATACTAAAAATGCATATATTATATCATTATATCACTCCCATCCTCCAACAGCTCCACTGGTTGCCAGTCAAGTCACGGATCACCTACAAATCTCTCCATGGACTCTCACCACAATACCTCACAGATCTCCTCCACCCTTACACTCAGTCACGTTCCCTGCGGTCCTCTGACAAGGACCTGCTGGCCACTCCCCGCACCAGCTTGCGAACTTCTGGGGACAGGGCCTTCTCTGCCAATGCTCCCACACTCTGGAACGGTCTACCACTCCACGTCCGCTCTGCCCAATCACTGCCCATGTTCAAAAAGCACCTCAAAACATTTCTCTGCACTAAGTCCTTTGATCCCCAACCCCCGCTCCCCTTTTCTCCTCCCTATTTGTAAAGCGACCTTGGGTACCATGAAAGGCGCTATATAAGTTTAAGTTATTATTATCAATGTAGACTGTCTATGCTTTAAACGTTTCCTTATTTGGGTAAAAATAAAGGTTTGTAACTGCTTCTCAGGACTGTGCAGTTTATCTTCCCTTTCATAATAGTATATCAGCATACAGAGTGGTAGTATGTGGGTTAGGTACAATTAAGAGGCACTTACTATATGTTTTGCTATACTTCATAATTCTACTCAAGACAGTTTTCTAATGCAGTATTTATCTGACACCTTTAGTTACTAGCTACTATACAAGCTCAAAGTATTAAATAATAAAGCTTTATTTGTACGGTACATTTGATACACTAGGAGCAGCTCAAAGCACTTCAACAACAATAATCTCATCATGAATTAAAACAAGAAATTCAAAAAATTCAGGTCAAACTTAAAATGTAAAAAATAAATGAATAGAAATAATAAAATATTACAATGAATAATTTATAATATCCAATACAACATGCAAATAAACGTATTAATAAAACCTGACATAATTGTAGGTATAGATATCCAGCAGCATTAAACAAACTGGTTAAAAACACAATGAATGTAATAGATATGATCCAAAAATCAGCCTTTATGCTACTTAAGTTATTTTAATGCCAATACCTTCACTTAAGTATGATTTTGAATGCAGGACTTTTACTTGTAACAGAGTATTTTTCAATTTGGTAATGCTTTAATGTAATGAATTGAGCAAGATGGCGCCGAGGATAGCTGCCGTGTCTCGAGCTCCTCAACAACTCCACATCTTAGTGTTGCACCATGTATGTGGAGTTGTTGGAGGAGCACGCGACATAAGATTTTCATTGCCAACATATACGTTGTATCTGCTGTGCATATGACAAATAAAACCTTGAAACCTTGAAACCTTGAAACCTACTTTTACCTAAGTATAACATCTGTCTACTTCTACGACTACCGGTGTTACATTACATAGCTTAACATTACCTGTGGCAAGGGGGAAGCTTTAATTGATGGAGGGAAGATACAGCTCCAGCTGTTAGACTTATCTATTTTGCAAACACACAGCTTTCTGGGTGAATTTATTGAACTGATCTTGGGGGAAATGAGCGATGCATTATATGCAGGTGTTTCGGTTAAAGGCTCCCCCACAGCTCAGCAAAAACCTGGCCCACTGTTTCTGCACCGCAGTTGGAAAGTAAAAGAATGACGTTGTCAACTTCAGTGGTGGATGTGCACTCAGGGACAGTACAAACAAGCATAATGGGGCAGGAACAGAGAGAGTCAGAGAGAGATCAGATAGAGGAGACACAGTGTTTAACTAGCTAATAGCAAAAGCCTAGCTAACTCAGACTGAAAGAGGCAGATGGAGCAAGAGCAGGATAGTATCGATGCAACAATTTTAGTTGGACAATTTTGGTTCACATATTCACCTGTATCATTTCCTAATGAATGACCAGGCAAAGTGAGTCTCAATTCAAACCAGATGCGCAGAAACTCAAAAAGTGTCTGTTAGGCTTGAACACATTGTGCGTGATAGGCTAAGGGGCGGGACATCTGTAAGCGGTAGACCAATCACAACAGAGCCGGCCAGCTAACCAACCACAGCAGACTGGGCTCTGGTTTCAGACACAGGGTGAAAAGAGGTGCTGCAGCACAGGCAGTATGAGAAAAATAAAGAGCTTTCTGAACATTAAAGCATGTTTAAAATATTACAGTTTGTGTTTAGGGAGACTATGGAACAGACTCAGCCACTACAGATGAAAAAACCTTCTTTGCTAACAATGGCACATTTACATGTTTATTATTGTACACTGATCTTGTTAAATAAATGCATGAAGAACAACAGACCCTAAATGACTTAGTTAGAGGCCTGTAACAAATATAATGTTATGCTTTGAAATCAGAGGAAGATGTGGGGGTTGTGAAAAGACAAATGAAAAGAGAGAAGTACCAATTCAGCACATTTGTAAATTATTAAATATCTGAAATGAAAACCTCACACACCCAGTCCCTTCAGTTCCCCTGCCAGATATGATTCCTCTGCCAACTACAGCAGCATATTGTTTTGTGCACAATGTGACACGGAGGAATATAGCGGCAACAATGCAGGTGCTAAAGGTAGAAATCATGTGAGCTCGAGTGTAAATTGAATTAACAGTGGCTGAACCCACTATGGTGTGGTTCACTTTTTACCAAACAATAAGCTTGTCATAAAGTCCTTATTTCTGACATGATACAGCATGTGAAACGGTATGTGTGGGTACCTTTAGGTGATCCTGATTCGTCATGTTTCCTAATGCAGTACAGCCTTTCTGAATTTCTTATCCAGGGTGATTTAATTTGATTATTGAAACTTAGATTTTTTCTTTTTGCCATCCAGGAGATCAAGACCCTCCTCAGGGCGCTGTAAAGGGCTGAGAACCACTGATAACTTCAAAAGTATTGGGGTGAACAGACTTGTTTTACTGCTATGGAAAATAATTTACTTTTGAAATGATTGGATATTAGTTCTAGTATTGAAACTCTGAACTCCAGAAATTTGAAAAAAGTATTTGATTTAACTTGAAAAAGGAAGCTATCTAATAAGAGATGGGAGCCTGTGTCCATCCAACATGCTCTCTTGTGCTTTCTAGTGTACTATACTGTAACATACTGTGTTGCTGTTTTGAGTGTGATTTAATGATTAATTAGATTCATCTGAAGTTGCTTTCGAGACCGCTGAACAAGTCCTGACTTGATTTTGCTCCTCAGCCACTTCTTCAGGCTATTTTCCGCTGTCCCTGGTTTGACAGCTGATATTGTTTCCACCGGAGAATAACATCAAGGAGGTTTTGTCAGGTTATGAAAGAAAATGGGTACACTTCTGTCAATGCAAGAAAACCATGCGATCAATGTGACAAAGCACTAGCTTGAAAGCACTTTAATTTTGTCCTCGTTTTTGTCTGAAAGAGAAATTGTTCTCTAACCTCTAGTCAGAGGATTCTAGTCAGCAATAATGCAATAATGACCTCTTCCACTTTTCCCATGTGGGCCATTTTTCTTTGGAGTGACCAAAAATAGCCATGTGATTCAAATGAAAGCATGGGGAACTTAATTGGCTTTTCAGTGGAAAGAAAAGCTATGAGAGAGCAATAAAGCATGGAGGAACGTGAAAGGCAATGAAACAAGAAACATTAGCTTTGGAAACGAGCTTCATAATCCATGCAATTAAAATGAAGTGGCTGACAATGTCGGTTGGCCATTTTCCGTTTGCCTTGCCCGTGTTCAGCTCCTCGCCGCTCCATGGTCCTTTGATCCTTTGATGAGTCTCTGGAGCTAAATACAGAGGAGGGGAACATTTCAGGGCATGTATTTCAATGGCCACAGATTTAGGCAATTTGACTATGAGAACTTTGTTTGCATTATGTGGAGGAAAAGCCTGCATAAAGATATGGGAAAACATTAGGGCCGTTCAGGCTGAGTCTAATTCCCCTTCTGGTGCAGAATAACGGCGATTGTGTCCACTTGGCAGCTGTGGAATGGCGCTGCTGAGGCTATCTACGGGAGCAAAGTGTACGTTTCTCTGTTTGGGGGCTCACAGATCACCTGATCGTGACACCTATCTGATTGCAGCTTTGTCAGGATCCTCTATCTGGCACAAAACTACTGAGTGGATCGTCCTCTGATGCAGCCACTGTGGAGAATTTAATTTAGGAAACACAGACACTGCTGAGAGTTTCACTCCTGCACATGATGGATGAGCAGGGGTTTTCAGATGCAAAGAACTCTCATATTTAGGCCTGAGCACTTCTGACGACAGTGTCCTTGAGAGGAGAGTGTTCTCCTTCACAATCAGTGTCCAACTAACCAGAAAACAGCCGGGCGGAAGTTACAATTACACTTTGCGGTTGGGAGGAAAATCTCCTCTTGAGTTCAAGGGCAGACCATTAGGTAAGCTACGCCTTCCAGCTACGGAAACTCATAAAAGCTGTATATATATATATATATATATATATATATATTTAATGATGTGTAGACACCATATACATTTATGCCCCCACAGGTCCTGAAGTTAAAAGCTAATTCAAAATTGAAAAAAAAGAAGACGGAAGTGAAGTCACAATGAAAGGATAATGGTATGCTGAAATACAGATGCTAAAATGTGGCTTTAGGGTAGCATGAGTGGCAAATATATATATTAAGTCAGTAAATTGACTCACTGATCACTCTATATAAGCCATCACGAGCTCCTGGTTATAACGTGCTGCTGAAGCTGTAAAACCAGAGCACTATATTGAGGAAGAGTGTTTTTTTTATCGCTTATGAGTTCAACTTCCTGTTTGTTAAAGAGGTGTTTTTTTATGCTTTTTGGTTTTTGTGCATGTTAATGGTCTACAAAGGCTAAAATATAATACATGATAAGACTAAGGGGCGGGACATCTCTAAGCGGTTGACCAATCACAACAGATTGGTCAACCGATCAGAGCAGACTGGGCTCTGGTTTCAGACAGAGGGTGTAAAGAGGGGATGCAGCACAGGCAGTATGAGAAACATAAAGAGCTTTTTGAACATCACAGCATGGAGACATGTCCCAGGAGAGGCAAAAATACAAATACGAATCTAAAATAAAGCATTAAAGGCCCATGTAAAGAAACAACATAATACTTCTTCTTACAAAAGTTGCAGTGTCACTTTAAAGTAGCCTCTGCTTACGTCTTGGAAACAGTGACAGAGTTAGTTATGTTATTTTGCTCAACTTCAATGACTGCGGTCAGTTTGAATTTTTCATCAGTACAGCATAGCACTGGCCCGGCGCACAGTGTCAGCAGCTAATGAACAGACAGACAACATATACCACAATAAACACAAACTATTCCTAGGGAGCAGAGTGAGCTTCTTGTTTAAAACAGGATGCAGTGCAGGGGGATATTCTGGAGTTCCCTCATTTATAATATGAAGGCACCATCTCCCCCAACGTCCCCTAAATCCTAATTGAAGTGACAAAGATAATGCAAGAAAATAAAACTACATCTAAGAAAGAAGGAACGAGAGGAGGATATGGCGCTGCAAGGTGCTGTGATTAGGGGGGAAACATTGTCACAACCTTTAATTAAAGCTGCTACGGACAATCGATCAAATGACTTCATCTAACGTCTAAAAGGCTCATTAGTAGTTGTGGAACCACATTAAGTATCATCACCACAATATAGTTTCCCTTTAAGCATCTCTATCTCATTGTATTGCTTTGATGGCCCACAAATTAAATGTCTGGGTTCAGTCCAATTTCTCTCAACTGTTTTAACCTCTTGAACACTAGGCCTATTTTTCAAAATGAATGAGTATATCGTCAAAAGTAAAAGGGGTTTATGAATAATCTTTTTTATCAAAGCAAAGTGAATTCAGATTGAACACAGTAGAAAAAAGTCAATCCTAATCCCCGCCAAAAAAACAAACACTATTTATAATGAAAACCAACCTTGAATGATGGGATAGTAGCCCAGAACCTTTAGGGATCCAAACCACAATATATAAGTACCCTGTGTCAGGATAGATGCTCATTTAGTGAAACTTCACATTTTGTAGAGAGTTTTAGCACAGGTAGGTCCAGGCGGACTCACCTTTGGGTGCATTTGGTTACCATCAGTGCCAATTGACCTTTCTCAGGTACCAGACTGTAAGACTCATTTTATTATTCAAATGTACTATGACCTCTATACCTTTTTTTGCCACAAAGCGTAATGGTGCGCCAGCTGCCAGTCAGACCTATGCATTACAGGGCCCTATCTCTAGAACCTGTTGGTCAATTTGGGTGATTGACACCTCTTTGTAACCATTAGAGCCAATAGAATCCAGGGGCTTAAATCCATGTTAACGTTACCATTGGTCAGATAGAATAACTCCGACACAGCACACCCTAAAAGCAGATGCCCTGGCTGGCTAAACTATATAACCCCTTTATTACAAATACATAACGATGGATTATCAGTAATCATTTCAAAGTGACACAGAGACATTGGATTAACCTTCATGAACACAATCTTAGATCACAAAACAGCAAAGGTAAGACGTGTTTATGGCTATGGCTCTGTAAAAATGAAGTTGTTTGTTGCCCTTTCCTGGCCGCTAGTTCAGTGAGTTTTGATCGTGCAGTCATGAGACTTATACCAATGGAATCTGTAGAATCTGTCGTTTGTGCAGATAGCATGAAGTAGAAAAATCCCCGTCGCCACTCGTGTGCTAATGAAGCGTTAGCTCGTTTTCATTAAGTGCTGATTCAGACGCTTGATGTTAGAATTATGTTTTGTTTTGGTAAAAATGGTTAATATCGTCTGGCAGGTGAGTTTCCTCCCGTTAAGTGGGCCTGCCACATTAATAGGTTGTTAAATGTTAACATGCCCTGAGACGCTGTTCTGACAGGGTGCTGCGTCTGCCCCTGCGGGCGTGGGCAATTGAGTTTAACAGCGAGCCTTTAGCTGCACTGACGCACTTTATCTTGTCTGGTGCATAATGGTCTGATACAAAAGTTTTCCAATTAGACACACTTTATTGTGAAATGGTCCACATTTCCCCAAAAAAATCAGAATAACTTCGGTAAGCAAAGCACCTCAGCATCTGTGCGTGTACAGCGTGTGAGACATTGACAAACATTGGTACCTACTTATATATCGTGGTGGGTGGCTCTTCACAACGGACATATCCATATCAGTTCCCTTTCTAAAATTACCTCAAAATATGAATGAGATGCAGCTAAGGGGCGGGACATCCCTAGGCTGTCAACCAATCACAACAGAGCCAACTAACCATTCAGAGCAGACTGGGCTCCGGTTTCAGACGGAGGGTGAAGTGCTGCAGCACAGGCAGAATGAGAAAAATAAAGAGCTTTTTGAACATAAAAGCATGGAGACATGTCACAGTAGAGACACATAATACCAATATGAAACCTGAAAGCATAGTAAGGCCCTCTTTAATAAATCTACAAAGACATTGAGAACATTTACTTTATACGGAGAGGGAGCTGTCCGCTGCTGTGGTGCTGAAAATATCCTCTTTTGATTTCTACTTGATGTAATCTCTTCCATGCTTCCCAACATTACCACTATAGTATATTTAAATGTTCAGGTGCTATGAATGCCTCACCTGTTACAAACTTCTTAGGATGTGTTAGCTATGAGTTGTTTGTTGTTTAATATGTTCTGATACTCAGTACTGTATATTGACGTAGTGGTACTCCAGGAAAAGCCAGGAACCCGACACACTCTCGGACCAAAACAAAATTCGACATTTACTCTGGGAATAAACTGATGCTGCCAGGCAAGCAGCAATATGTGTCAGAGCCTGAGGGAAAACCAGAAGAACAACACATGAAACTATGCTTTTTCAAAATCTGCCTCCTCTCGTTGCTATAGTGTTTTTTTATCTCTTTCTATGGCTCTCACCACTGGAGAACCACTTGTACCCTATATTTTGTCACATCAGATGCACTATCGCAATAGATTTATCTTAAAGGATGTGTTTTTCTTTGATTAAAGTGGACTATATTACCACAGTTTGATAGTGTTTTATAGTGTGATGAATAATGTATATTGAAAATATTGTTCATCCATCTTTTTCTAACATGTTGAATATTACCATGCAACATGCATTGGCAATGCTGTACCTAATTTTGATCATTTAAAGCTAATTTGAACTGAATAATTGGGGGAACAGGTGTATTTCCTTAAACGTGTGTCAAACATAAGCATCTTATATTGTTGTATTTGTTGTTTCAAGGTTGAAGAACACATTGAGAAAATGTGATCAAGTACGATCATGAAATTGGATGCCAAAGCAGATGAGCTATAGGAAAGGTATAGGAATAACGGCCCAGACGTTAAATATAAAGCATTTAAATAACATATTATTGATGAATCTAGTATTGGAGAGAGTTCATCTATTATAGAGAAGCAAAAACATACCCTACACTAAACAAAAACCCTGAAAACTAAACTACCAAATGGTCTAACGTGTCTGTTTTTTTCATCAGTCTCAACATTGGTTTAGAATAGGTAAGATATAATAAACACAGACACAATATGTAGAAACATAATGGCAGATATGAATGCTTTACGGAGTTATGCTAATTAAATCAACTCTCAAACAAAAAATTGTAAAATATACTTTTATTTTAGTGTCATTTTATTTTTTACTGGATGAGTAGGGGTATTATGACATCACTTTCAAAATTCCAGCATGTCACCAAAAAATGAATTAGCTCCAAAAAATACTTAAATCAGACAATACCAATTAATGGAAGAACATAAAAAATATATATTCAAAAGACGACAGATAAAGAAAACGGTTGTCATTCAGATATATTTCATCCCCACCCAAAACTCTAATATATACAGTAGTCAAAAATGCAGCAGTGGATGTTGTACCTTTACAAAGATACGTGCTGCCAAAAGGAGATCATTTGGAAAAGCTCCCAGTAGCAAAAGAGAAAGTCACCAACCCCCCTGGACATCTACAACAAAAACTCAAGGTGAACCAAACAGAGTGGGAGATTTTCTGAGCTGCTAAGTGATCAAACAGTGAAAAAACAACCAATAGACTCACAGAAGTGACCGGGAATTGGCTCGAAGACTCTGGTTCTCTGGTTGTCACAGAGAAACCTGGCAACTTCGAGGAAGCAGACTGAGTTAGTTCTTCCAAAAACAAGATGCAGCAACACTTCTTGTTTCTCTACAGCCACATAAAAAGCAATTTTCTTCAGGATAATACTCAAATAGCCAGATATGTAATATTCTCTCTTCACAACAAAGGGATATTAAGGGAGAAAAAACTGACCATGCCATACAGAACAAAACAGCCACAGGGAAAACCAGCAGACCAACACATTAAGTTGTAATGAGCTCCTTTGAAATCTGCTCCGTCTCTAGATATTGTATTGCCTTTACTCTTATATGGCTCCCACCATTACAATCACATGTAATTGTTTAACTTGGTCTTGTATTCTGTTTTAATTGTTTTTGGTTTCAATTCGTTTTAGTATAATTGTACAATAGGATTGTGAAAACTACTTTTTCTATAATGGTGTCTTTTGTCGTCTGGATTTCTGTGTGCTTTTAGGCTGCTGAAATAAAGTGCGAGTGGGTGTGTAGGTGTCGCATCATTACAGATGGTGGGTAAAGTCTGATAGTACAGTTATGTTTTTGTACTGAATAAAAAACGAGGCACTAGATACTTTACAATGTGTGAGTTCATGTTCACAGTTCGAACACTATGTCAAATATATATTTGTAATATTTGTTGTCTCTTTTTTTTAAAGTACGATCCTCACCCACGATGTAGAATACTCCATCAGCGTCGTTGATAATGAAATATGTGTTAGAAATATGATCCTAGCTGTCCCTTACAGATCTACTTCAAATGAATGTGCCGAGTAATTTCATTAATTCATCTGAAACTGAAATATATTACAAAATGAAAGAATTTTTTATTACACGGTGTCTGAAAATTAATTTAAATGTTCACCAAAAGAGCAAAAGGGAGAAGGTCAGGGGCCCCTTCAAGGGGTAGCAGAGACACAACATTTCCAGCACTTTCATACTGTAGCACTCGTATACAATAAAAAGGGGTCTGCCTTACCGCATACACTAGTTTGAAATTGTTAGAAAATAAACGCACCATAAAAACATGAAAGATTTATGGTAGAAAAGATGGGAGTGATATCATGGGCTCCTTAATTGGGCCCCTTGGTGAACCTGTCCCCTCCCACATACCCTCCATAAAACTGCTGCCGTTGTAAAGTCCTATTCTTGTTTATACATACACCGTTTGCGTTATTGTTTCTCAACCCTGCTCATATCAGTAAACAGGTTTGAGACGCAAAGACTATATTTGTTCTGAATTTGACAGAAAACATGATAAGATGAAAAACCTCACTCCAGCAGATGCTTCACTTCGATTGGCTCATACAACAGTTAGAAAAAGCCACCAGTGGTAGTGAAAAAAAATATTACCGACCAGCACTCAGAGCTTACACCGTATACACCTGTTATTCCACATTAAAGTTAATTCATAGAAGCATGTATGAATTACTGCTGTTGCACACACAGCTTTCCTCTGTGGTGCATTTTCACAACAATACTCGGGCATCACTGTGCGCTTTTCCTGCCAATATAGACTGAAACAGAGAGAGGGAGAGAGAGAGGGAGGGAGACGGGGAGAGAGAGGCGGGCTGTGCCTCTCAGTGAGGGAGTCGTGTCGTCGTCGGAGCGGGTTGCTCTTCCACATCAGACTCCTTCTAACCCTCCGCGCCGGAGGAGCAAGGAGGAACCTCTCCTCTGTTTTTCCTCTCTGCGGACACACGGATAATAACCGCACCACGGCTGGGAAGATGGTTTTTCTGCTGCATATGGTTACCCTTTACACTCTGAGGGTCTTCAGCGGAGCGTCCGCCGCCACTCACTGTGAGTATTTTACCTAAGCTCACCTGTAAGCTGCCCTGCTCCACAGTGCGCAGGCTGATGTGCGGAATCGGAATAGAAGCTGAAGTTTTAACGCCCGGCTGGTACCTTTGTCCTCCTGTTGTTGCGCACGGAGCATCGTCGCAATTACACATGTAGCCCTTGGTCATTTCAAATGTACTTGAGCAACACTTTGTGTCAGTATCGTGCGGATAACAAGTTGTGGATCCCAGCCTTAATTCCTATGGAGCAGAGTGGGATATTGTTGTGCGATGAAGGTCAAACAAACATTTATGTTCCTTCACAAGTCAAACGCAGTCTGGAGGGGCTGTGCTCACTCTGCAGCCCCCGGGTACTCCTGGGGTTATTTAGCACACAAAGCTGTTTTATTAACGAGTGGGTCTTTAGGCATGTTTTGCTGGTGTGTGTGGAGAGCAGGAACTGCTGACTGGCCACAGCTGTAAACTGCACAGACAGCTGCTGTTATACTGGTCGACTCCTACGTGGAAATAGCAAGCAGTCACACAGCCTGCTGGAGCCTCAACAAAAGGCAGACTGCCTCTCTCCCATGGGAGTTTTCATTTTAAATATGAAGCTGTACAGCTTTAGCTCCGGTTTAATTGCTTGAGGTGATTCATTAATATGTGTGAGGCACAGTATGTACAGATTAAAACGGCTTTGATAGACCTGTCAATCATTTAAGTCTTTTTTAGATGCAAAAAACATGTTTTCAGCTTCTCAACTATAAGGTTACACTTTTTTCTGCCCTCTGTTTTGAATTTTGTTAAATATTTTATAGACTATATAAAATAATCAGCAGTTTATTTGATCATTAAAAGGATAGTTAAAACCCTATTATCTCTATACAGCCTAGGTATGTCTTACAGTGCACACATCCGGTGAAAACCCATTATACCAAAACGTCCTGCAGACGTAAGTCACTGTGAAAACAAAAAGTATGTTGGGGACACACCTAGTTGAGGGGTTTCCAAATTAGGTCTTCCCTCAGCGACATACTGGTGTGGGGGTGTTTTGTTGGACTGCATCACTTTTACAGTATAGATAGGTGGATCTATTAAACGGGCTACTGAGTGGATTGTTGTTTTGACAGCAGATAAGATGTTCATAAAAGAATGCCGGTCTCTAAGTGAAGGGACTGTAAAATATGCAGCATCTACAACCAATAGGTAACACATGTGATGTCAATTAGATAAATTGACATCACATGTCACGCTGTATGTGTTGCTGAAGTATAATATGGAAAATAGTGAATATAAAATATGGTAATCGATATACACAATTCCATAAATAAGAACAGTCACAAGTCATATAACAGTGATATAAGAGCTCACTCTGTCAGTGGTTAACCCAGATGCCACAGTAGCTTTTATTACAAGACGAAGCTGGAATAGTCAGACATGTTTTTTATCGCAGTGTTTTGTTCCTGCCACTTTCTGATTAATTATAATTAGTAATTATGGTGCAATATGGGGTTCAAATTGGTGTGACATGGGTATGGGTGTTATAATGGTGTAATAGGGGTCTATTAATATGTAATATGGGTGTAATAACAGTGTAATATGTAGAAAATAGCAACTTACCTTAATTTTCTAAAATGTTGAATGCTCATTTAAGGGTTGATTAAAAATGAGCAACATTGCTTGAGTTGCTGGACAAAGGTAATTGCTGACTCAGCACTTTGTTCCAGGGGTTAATGGTCAGACTTTAATGGAGATTGTTGTTGAGGTTCATATCCCTATCACCGCTTTAGACGGTATCTAATGGGCAGATGGGCCGAATGTACTGATTTAATGTAAGGTAATTCGTGCTCCCCAGAGGATGGAATTGTTCATCTCTATGAGTCTTCCAGCACAACTTTAGGTCAAAATGTCAACTTTGCATACAATAAATTACCTTATTTAAAATGATAATGTCATATACGCATTTCTATATTCTAGCAGGCTCCCAAAGGTATACACATTTTTTATTTGACTGTTTTGACTCCATGACCTGTGCTTCCAGATGCATCCTTTTGAATAAGCTTTACATTTTTAGTCGAAAGGAAACAAAATCATTATTTCTGTGCTGTTAAAATAAATTGCGCTTCCTTGCGAAACTCAAGACCTTCAGTGCCCTTTCGTGTCATGTTAAAAATGTAAAAATGAATACACCAGAGGCGTGACATCATTTGATCTTTGGGTTTATGTTTGCTCTCTGAGGGCGAGTGTGACACCAGGCTTGTGTTGGGGTTTAAACAGTTTATGTTAAGGTGATGAACTGAGCTAAACTGACAGCTGCATTACTCATTTATGGCAGTCCTGTGGTTCTCAAATGTGTGCAGTGATGGGCTCTGACATGCTGTGCGAAATGAAATGATGAGATGCTCCTGGAGGTCAAAGAGCCGCTCTCATATTTACCAGCGAGAAACAAAAGCAGGGGAGCAGAGATGTGTCATGGCTGGTTTGTGAAGCCGTCGTCAGCTGCCAGCAACTTCCTATCAGCTCCTCTGCACTTTATTCGGCTATACAAAGAGACAAGTACGTCACTGGATATGTCAGCCTTCGATCTGCCATTTTCAGCATGAGATACCGTATTGGCGTGACCTTTACAGTAATTGCCAAATAACTGGCAACAGAGAAGCTATTCACAAATGTATTGATATACATTTCTTTTTTATTTGCTGTGTTGGGCTGTGTCTGTTACCAGCAACTGTATTGTCCACTTGTAGAAATGTGTGTTGTCATCTACAAACCACAAGGCTCTCCTGAAATCATATCAGTAATAGCAAAAGTGAGAACACTGAGGGTTGACTGCTTTCTTTCAACACAGATTTAGCTTTGAATTCAGTTCTGTGCACATTTCTCCATTGGTTATTTTAAAAATGACTTCACCTGCACCCCTGAGCACTAGCAAGACTGGCTTTATATTTGCCACTAACATACCCAATGCCAGAATGATATATTGCAAGTTAGAGCTTTTTTTATGCTAGTGCCTTATAAATAAATTCCAGAATATTCCTACCGTACTAAGGCCATTTGTATTACAACACTGAGAACATTTTATTCATTTTTCAGTTAAAAATATCAATAGTTTCTTATGGGGACAGGAAGACAGGACATCTCCAGGACTTAGCCTATCACATACTAGGTCAGGTCACCATGACACTACTTTCAAAAGCGTTGGTTCCCCTTTAAGCGTCATTCTCAAAACACTTTGATGTTTTGAATTGCAGAAATCCTAAATAAGGTTTAGGAAAATGATCATGTTTTGGGTTTAAATAGATATGTTTGTTATGTATCGATAAGATACAAGATAAGTACGTGAAGGATGTGACGTTAAATCAAAGTTAACTTTTGGTTTCCCAATGGACCTGAGCAGCAGTTCCCTCACTGAAAGTCCTGTCACTATACTCCTGTCAATTGTTATCAAAACACGAGGCATGTCTGTGCATGCAAAACTAATAACAGAGGGCTACGTAGAGCTTCATATTGAACATGTAGGCCTCTGCACGCTGCTGCTGTTTGAAGAGCTGCGGAAGCTAAACCAAATTCACTCTCCAGACATTTCATATTTCAGCTTCCTTATTTTTATGTCAGGAGTTGTATCGGAGGATTGGTGTGATTACTTTTATTATGGTGCGTTAAATCAGACTAGGACTTAGCTTAGCATTGTGGCACGGAGATACCTCCCAAGTTTTCCTATTTACACGTTGTATCTCCTTAGATAACGCAGACGGAGTTGGAAGCTAGCTGAGCTGTAAACGCGTGTGACACTGGGCTGGCTCAGCTAGCTGTTGAACATTAGGCTGGCTGCTCCTTTCACCAAAATGTCTTGTTTACAGATTCTTTCTAATCAGCTTTAATACAGAAGAGGTGTTTTTATGTTACCAGTAATTGATTGATAGTAATTGATTACAGCAATTTACACAGATTTGAATCTTGGGGCTTCAACTAAAGGTCTTTTTCCTTTTCGAGCCAATTATGTATTGATTAATTGATTAATCATTTGATCCGTACGAAATAGGGTCAACACAACGTCCCGGAGCCCTTGATTATTTTTTTAATTGCTTGTTTTTTTTCTCAAGAAAATTATTTTAATGGTGTAAAATCGACTAATTGATTCAGGCATAATGGTTCTAGATAATTGTGATTGTCATATCCTGTTTGGTGTTATTGCTTTTTTGTTACCGATACACCTTTTCTTTTCTACAGTATTCTCCGGATATGGCATAATTCCTATAATTAGCTTTCCCTGGTGCATCACCTTGAGTATGCATTATGCTGAGGCCCTGTCATATGGGCCAAAGTGAGGCTTCTTTTAAGGGAATATTTCTGCCATGAGTGGATACATGAGCCACTCGGCTGGAAAGCTTTTATTACCAGATGATATGACATTCTTCACCACAGGTCTGTGGGAGGAATATTGCTACTCTCTCAGTGTTTCCCCTCGCAGCAGGTGGAGACCGTTGCGCCAGGCATTTATCTTTTATAAGCCAGAATCTCTTTCCGGTTTAGCAAAGCTC
Source organism: Eleginops maclovinus (assembly GCF_036324505.1). Lineage (NCBI taxonomy): Eukaryota > Metazoa > Chordata > Actinopteri > Perciformes > Eleginopidae > Eleginops > Eleginops maclovinus. Next base: position 5,359,011 of record NC_086355.1, read on the forward strand.
CACACACGTATATTTACTTAAAATTTCATGCTTCAAGTTAGCTCAGCGAGTAGATGCTTCAGAGCTAATTATTTCCCATCTGAAGCACATGAACGTGCTGTGGCAGGGCTGGCATTCGGCATCACAGTAGAGGTGAGGGTGTGTGTGCGTGTGTGTGATGGAGGCGATGCAGCTGCACATTCACTCGTCTAATGAATGTGAAGCAGCCACTCAAGGAACACCTACCGCTCTACATATTCAAGGCCTGATGAATTGATCAAAAGGTAAATGAGGCAGAGCAATACAGTGTGACAGTCAGGCACTTTTCCTCATGTTTAAACATATATGGCATTTCTTCTGGGAGACAAAACCAACTGAAAGTAATGTGGACGAATGAAGGAATGACAGTATACTCAGAAATATATTATTATGCAATGAGGATTACTCTTCTCATCTTCTTGATCCTACATAGAATATAAGGTTTTGTCTGAAATGTGTGAAATGTAGCCAAGAACCACATTTCCTGAATCCTTTTTTTAATGTATTTTTTTTGTATTATTGTTTATATTTAGTTATTTTGCTTAGTCATATTTAATGTTATGTTTGCAGTTTATTAGAATAGTGTTGCATCCTAATATGGACTCAAAGAATGAGCTCTTAAAATACTTACCCACCTACAACAGGATAACAAATAGTAGTGGCAGCACTAACTATCAGAATTTCTAATGAAAACCTTGAAAACTTAAAAGAGAAAACCAGTTTTTCAAATAATGGACACACATTTAATACAGTGGCAGTTTCTACATTTCTATACATGCTAATTGTGGGGAGTGTTAGCCATCACAAACCAACATGATTATCTTCCCATCCAGATCCGTCTCTGTCCGAGTGACTGGATTTTCAAAGCTGAAGTTGAATACGGAGCACTCAGCGCTACAGAGAACTCTGTGTTTATTTGGATAAATTTGAGTAAATAGAGCATTTCAGAGCTCTCTGTATGATCTGTGTGTGACTGACTGACTGACTGCAGCGCTGCAGGGACATGAAAAGAAGGCTTTTACAAAGGTTCATTTCATCTCGGTCAAAGCATTTTGTTTCTTCTGATACTTTGCTATTGAGGTATTAGGCTTCGTGATGTGGAAATACACAGACAGATGCTGCTGTCACTGGATCAAGGTTTTCTATCTACAGTATCCATCTATCCATCTATCCATGTATCTATCTATCTATCTATCTATCTATCTATCTATCTATCTATCTATCTATCTATCTATCTATCTATCTATCTATCTATCTATCTATCCATCTATCCATCTATCCATCTATCCATCTATCCATCTATCCATCTATCCATCTATCCATCTATCCATCTATCCATCTATCCATCTATCCATCTATCCATCTATCCATCTATCCATCTATCCATCTATCCATCTATCCATCTATCCATCTATCCATCTATCCATCTATCCATCCATCCATCCATCCATCCATCTATCCATCTATCCATCTATCCATCTATCCATCTATCCATCTATCCATCTATCCATCTATCCATCTATCCATCTATCCATCTATCCATCTATCCATCTATCCATCTATCCATCTATCCATCTATCCATCTATCCATCTATCCATCTATCCATCTATCCATCCATCCATCTATCCATCTATCCATCTATCCATCTATCCATCTATCCATCTATCCATCTATCCATCTATCCATCTATCCATCTATCCATCTATCCATCTATCCATCTATCCATCTATCCATCTCAGATGAATAGAACCATTATAAAGGGCAACATGTTTAAGCTGACACTGTAAATGACATACCTCGATGTGTAAGAGTCCTTGAAAGCAGATGTATATCATGTCATAATATGAATCATTATATTGCCTCACTTTAGTCGATTGCGTTGAATGTCAGGCTGGTTTCCTTCTGTTGTGCTCTTCAGATCAAGAACATGCTTTTTGTGGTTGTACTGAATAAGAAGAAAATGGACACATGATATAAGACTAGTTGGATCATTTGTATGAATGCATAGCCATGACAAATGAAAAAAGCTGATTCCTAAATTAAATACCTTGTTAAATAATAGTATTTTATCAATGCTGGAAGTTTTTCACTGACACCAGGGTTCCGTGTAAACCGGGTAATGGGCACTGCGCCCCCTTACTGTCGGTGTGCCCTCATACCAAAATGCAAGTTTTCCCATTGAGGTTTTAAAATGATGCCAGAAACCAATATTTTTGTTAGTCAAAAACGGTATAATTTCTCCCAAAAAATGTTGTGTCAAACAGAGCGTCAGACGGCAGAAACAGATTGGTTTTTTATGGAGCTCTGAATAAATAGGGGATGGATGTCCGGTGGGTCTGCCGGCGGACGAGTGGCAGGCAGAAGGCTTACACTGAAACTGACATTTCTGAGTTAGTTTATTCTGCTCTCCTTTTTTTCTGTAAACGAAGTAAAGATTTATTTGTTTGAGTTGCAATATATGACTCAGCGGCTTTAAGACATGAAGAAACTATTATTTTCCGCTTCGATCTAATGCATTATGTTTGCCGCATGGTGGGCAGGACAGTAATTGTGTCCGGAAGTGGCATCTGCGCCCTCATACACCATGATACACGTATCAATCCTTTACAGCAGACAAATATATATAATTTCCTAACATTCCTCATTATATTGCCTGACTTCAGTAGACTGTGTTACACGAGGGAGTGTATGTGTGTTGGTGTATGGTATAAGGAGAAAGCATGCTCTGCAGATCCAGAACAAAATACTTTTTAATCGTAATGAATAAGAAGAAAGTGGACACATGATATAAGACTATTTAGAGAAATAATTTCTGCCCCTTCCCTCGGGAGCAGAAAAAATCTATTGTGATGAATGCGGCGCCAGTGGAGGCCTTTCCATTTCCAGCTGCTTTGGTCACACAGGGATGCTGCACCAATCCTTAATCTATAGAGTGCAATGAATATGCTTCAAATAGCTGTAAAGTCTGTAAGTTCCATCCTCTATTTATTTTCAGTGTTACTGGCACAGGCTTTTTAAAGGATTATCAACACCCACTTTCTATCGACTGTGCCAATAAGATTGATGCAATAATCAGCAAGGGACGCCCGCAGTGATGAAAAACAAGGCGAAAAATACTTTGAACGTGTCAAATTAAAAGGAAAAATAATAATAATCCAAGGCCTGCTCAGTCCGTGGACAGATTTCACATTATGTGTAGCAATGTTTATTAGTTTATGTAATTACATCGTGTGATTATCCTCAGAGTTAGACACAGTCCTGCATTTCTACACTCTATGATTTGATATTGATTATGATGCTTTTCATAGAGGGCTGAAATAAACCTGGAGGTGCTGATTCACAGGATCAACGTGCAGACCAAGAGATAAGGAAGCTGCGCTGTGACGCAGTATTTCAGAAAACAATCCCCTTTAAAATACGTGTGCCAGTGTGTTCAATCAAATACAGGAAACCTAAAAACAATGCTTATGGGAGGTGTATTAGTCTACATGAACAGATTAGAAACACATGTATTCTGTCATTGCATTGGAAGGATTTTGTTTTTTTTACAGTGTGAACACAGGGTTTTACTGTGAGGGTTTATGAACCCTTACTCCCCCTGTTGCAAGAGCTTTTAGCAAATAAATATCTCAGAACAGATTGAGGGCAGCACCATGACACAGGCATCATATCTATAAATGTGTGTTATCTTGAGTGACTGCCCATGCACGACCTCACTCACACACCACACGCTATATAAAGCTACAAGGCCAAAACTCAATCAACTTCTTGCACTGGTGTGAAACTGCCTGAAGTTCCATTCCCTGTAGGAGCAACCGGTTACAAAAGCCTGTTTTAAAAAAAATAAATCCATACCACTCCACGAGAAATCCACTCTCCCCAAACATTTGCTTCTGTTGTCTCAACCAAGGTCTAAATCGATGGTCTTTATAGTCTGAAGTATACTCTGATTTTATTAAAGATTTTCTTTAGCATTTTAATAACCGGTAAAACAGCGACAATACATACAGCTCCCTATAGATTTATATATATCCAAATGATACCTGATGAACAAGGCTTGTGCGATATGATAAGGAAATCGTTGAACACTATATTGGTGGGCCCAGAAAAATCCTCAACATCTCCACTATTCAGAAAGATGTTCAATTATGCGAAGCTGTTATGAATTCTGTGCTATATTTAGTCCGTCTCTTATCTCTTGATTTCCCTTTGCTTGACCAAAAAAATTGTAGAGTATTAAAACCAAAAGCAAAAACATGTTAGCCTTGATTGATGCTGAGTTACCATTGTGGCCCGAAATCCAGCAGGAAACATGTCCACCCTCCTGAGCAAAAATAATGCACCTGCTGTATTTGGCCATTATTTGCTTTTGGACAAAATGACTAAGGAGAACCAAATGAGTGACTTGAATGATTTGTAATTTTCAAGTCAGGACTAAAGATGGAAACGTCCCAAAGCGTTCCATCTTAAACATCGCCATACAGAATTTGAAAACATAAAAAGATCTGGACCTGAACTCCAATTACTGTATGCAATTTCCTCAATCTTTGTGGCAAAGAAAACTAAATATATAAATAAAACTCAACAACAGTGGCTAAAATGTACAAGGGCAGTCACTAGGGGTATTAGAAAACAATGTATTGCTTCATAAAAGCTATGTAATTATTCATCTTGTGGATGTATTCAAACACAACAAGGTTTTTTCACTGATGAAAACTTGTATTTGTAGTTTTGAATGAGAATGAAGGTGTATATCTGGCTATATGTGAATAAAAATAACTTAAATTGAGCGATTAGATTTATTGATTTCAGCGCCCTTTAGTTAAATACTGTAGCAATTACTTCAAAGACATTGTGGCCACTTATTGGTATTATTGCGTCTCCATATATAAATACATCTCTCTCAGTTCAGCAGGTTTTGGAAGATCATTTTGAATGTTGCTTCTTTTCTTACAGCAATACTGTCAGTAGGGCCATTTCAATACCGCCCAATCCTATCAGTTCAGCCTCAATTAAGTTTAGGAACCATTTTTAAGCAAACAGCCCAATTTTGGAGAAGAGCATGCAAACAAATCCTGAACTAAACACAGTTAAAGTTGTTATTTTATCACCAGAAATCATTATAATGATATCACTAGATCAATAAAAAGCAATCCTTCCCCTTCACATTACATCAGAAATAAGACACTATCCCCTTGTGGTTAATACACTTCTTTCTTAATCACCACACCCATTATTTCCCATTTGTTGAAAAGATTAACACCTTGTCTTTACCGAGCTGATGTTTTAAATACTGGTGGAAATCATTCATAAAATTAACACAAATCCAGCTCCACTACCGTCCTGAATCAGGGTTGAATAATTAATGTTGGGAAGAAGAGATGTGTATAATCAGTAAAGCTGTCGATCCCACAGTAAAACATCTTGCGCAGGCTGCCTGTAAATGTTTAAAGGTCCCTTTAGATTATATGCAGTGTTCAGAGAAATGAAGTGCTACAGTAAACCACCCCGTGTTTCTCAATCACTTGTATCGATGTGCGCTTCCTTGAATTCAGCCAGCGTTTGGGACTAATTGTCAACTGATACCTCGGCTCCACTCGTTGAGGAGAGGTCACGGAGCCCCAAAGCCTGAGTGTACGCGAGGTATCATATGAAGCTTCATCGATACCACACAGGAGTCTGAGGCCACTGCGTTACATGATACTATTGCTGGCCCTTTGATATTATCGACTCTGTGGTCTGTGTTGAACGTGTGCAGCCTCCAACAGAGAGCCTTTGTTCTAGTGATGCTAATCACGGCGGGTAATTTGTCATACATGTGTCTTTAAGTGTTTTTTTGCCCTTAGACAACTATCATGATGTGTATGTTTACGACACTGTTTTCATGGTCAATTACTTATTGTATTTGTAATATTACGTATTATATGTTTGTATTTAATCTGTATTATTTAGTGGGGTGGATTAGATTAGGTACTTTATTGATCCTCCATTGGGATTTATTTATTTTTTGTCACAGCAGCATGTTCACAGGATTAACACAGGAGTTTAAAATACAATAACATGAATAACAAACTGAAACCGTAAGTATTTACATATCAACAGTGTACAATATAATAAGTTAGAATAGACCACTCAAAGACAAAATGGGTAAGCACAGGGGACGACGCATATTTTAAGTTTGACAAGTAGTTGAGATGTTTTATTTATTTAAATGTGGTGAGGAAGAGTGAGTACAATACGCACATTTTTCAGGGTCATAAAAAAGGAAAAACAGAGCAAAATATTGTGAATAATTAACACTGGAGCTGGTGTTGTGCATAGGTTCATTACACAAAATTCCACACAACCATTAGCATGCATTTTGTTATCAATCATCACCAGTCTAGTAATGGTTGAGGTGGAGGATATTAAAGTAATCATTTATTGTTTTAAGCACATCCCCCTGGCCTTTCTGGCCTCTGTGTGTTATTGAGACATTAGTCAGAATAACCACATACAAATATTAACAGATGACAACTTTTATAAATTCCTCATAAAGCTTACCTTACTGCTGCCTAGTGCGCTGCTTTGAATCCCGAGCCGATCCTCCCCTCTGTCTCACCCTTTCATCTCTATCAGAAAAAAGTAATAAAATAAGTATTATTTTATTATTTTTCAATGTAAAATAAAGCTTTGACCACTTCCAGACTGTGCATTTAAAAAACACATCCTGTGGTAACTTGTAAAAAGCATTGGACATTATATAAATCCCATTTTCATTTTGTTTAATGCTCCTTTTATCAATTCTATCCCTTATTTGTAGTTTGCTCTCATTGTACCACCATATATAAATGAGCGAAAAGAAGAATGATCTTTTTATTTAAAAACATGATTCATTGTTAAAGGAAACCAGCAGAATGTGCAGCTCTAGTTGTTAAACATAAATTGATTACAAAGACACACAACGTGCTTTATGAGCTCTGCAGTGATGGAGGACTTTATGTGCAGTTGGAGACAGAAATACCGCATGGGCCATTAGTTATTCAGAATCTAAATTTCATTCAAAAACTTACTGTAACTTCAATAAATAACATGGACTTATGTTAAATAATATACTCGTTTAAAGCCTTATACTCAAACCATAATGTGTTGTGTTACAGTAAAACAAGTACTTCCTTTTGCACAGAAATGACATAAACTTGTGTGTGGTGGATCAGCTGTGGTTGCAAATCCTTTACTTAATGCATTGCAAAGTATACTCTTAATCCGCTCGCTACACTAATACAATTAAACACATCAAGATGAATCTGTACAGGACATACTCGCACGTATTAATCTGCTTCCTTCACTTTGTATGCATGCAGAAAAATAATCTCATACATATTTTTCTTATTTCTAACCCCTGCACCAAGTCTTCTGACCACATCACCCCCATCCTCATCCACTGCACTGGCTCCTTATACAACACCGGATTGAGTACAAAAACCCCCGGCTCACATACAAAGCCCTCCACAACCTGGCCCCCACCTATCTGGCCGACCTCGTTCAGGAGCACACCCGCTCTCGCTCCCTCTGCTCTCCCTGAGCTGGTCTGCGTACCGTCCCCACCCCTGGGTGCTCTGTATTTTACTCTCTCTTTGACTCTGGAGCTCCAACCCCCCCCCCCCCCCCACACATCCGACAGTCTGACACATAACATATTGTGGTAATTGTACCGTGCATTTATTTTTAAATAGCATTGCGACGCTTATTTATTTTTTGTATGCTGATGCAATAAACTCATCCAAAATAAGTTATTTGCAAAAGTTATATCCAAAACGTAACCAGTAGCTTTAAAAGTAATATAAAACAATAAAAAGTACAATCTTTACCAATAAAAGTACCTACAATGAACTCAACAATACTCACAGCATGCCCTTTTTTATTCCACCACTGATGTTTAAAGTTATTTACTATGATTGATCAGCAGAAGTCAAATATCTGCAAGAATTAATTCAACCAATAATCAGTTCATTTCTACATCATCTCATCTGGATCAAGAGTTTTTTATACGGTTGTCAATCTTGTCGAGCTATGCGTGTTCTGTCAGTCTGATATTGCAGCTGCAACTTAATCACATGGGTTTGATCCGCCCGGGAGAGGAGGATCAGTTCAGAATGAGATGTCTGCTAAAGCCCTCAGACAATCTCTACTGCAAGTTATATTTTTAGGAAATCCCTCTGGCATTTTCTCATATCCAAACTGTTTGTACATCTCCTATAAGAATCGCCAACCAAGAGGAATCTCAGGCTTCCTCATATATCCGGCAGGCCATGTCTATTTGATTTGGCCGTGTAGTGTTCTTCAGGTGCGATTATGCCTCTGCAACTAGAACTTGAAATATCCAGCCCATGTGTGTCACAGAAGCACTTTGTTGTGATAATTGAGTTTGATTTCTTTGTGGAGCACCATCTGTTTGTGCACCTAGGTTAAGGCGTGCTTGCTAATGAGAAGAGGAGAATATTTGAGAAGGGGCTGTATGTACATTACGACTGAGTCAATGCCACTAACAAACACTGTACTGGTAGGAAGTATGACGTACGTGTACTCCGAAGGCTCTACAAATGATGAGCATTATTATGGGAGCAAAGCTACCTAACAGGACTGACTGATCAAAGACTGTAGACTCATGTCTGCTGTAATCCAATTTCTCTGTCCTTTGTTAGCCGGATCAGCCACATGAGCATATTTCAATCAGGAGTGACTTTATTCCCTGTGAACAATTTAGATTTATTTAGAATTTTTTGCCAGGTTTTTTTGCCAAGTATAGGTTTACACAAAAGAGGAGTTAGCTTTGGTGACGTTGACGTACTTTGTTAAAGGTTCAAAGGGTTATGTAAAACATATTATGACACTTTTTGAGTTATGGGCTCTGAGATGACTTCTTGAGGTAAGATGCTTCAGAAAGGGAAGTATGAGCAATTTAGTTTAGATGACATTTCTAGGGGCTGGGAGGGTTATGAAAGGGGACAAAGGCAGGAGTCCAGGTCTCCTCACAGATGGGGTGGGGGGGTTAGTGAATGGGTTGGTAACGAGACCTTTTTTGTCTGCTTTTTGTGGTTTGTTAAGTTTTTGTTACCATTTGTTATGTGTTTCCCAATAAATCAATTGGCCACAGAAATCCCAACTCACCTCATACCATTCAAAACAGCTGCGATAGGCATAAAGTATCTAGGAATAATGGTCACCCGATCTATGCGCACACTGAAATAACAGAACTTTTCAGTACTGACAGCAGCAGTCAAACAAGATCTTCAAAGATGGAACCGTTTACCACTGTCTCTAGCGGGTAGAGTGCAAACAGTAAAAATGAATATCTTACCAAGATACCTTTACCTCTTTCAGTGCCTACCACTCTACCTCCCTTGTTCGTTTTTTACTCTTATCAACAGCATCATATCCACATTCATCTGGGCAGGTAAACGGGCCAGAGCAAATCAATCCTTACTCCAGAGGAGCAGATCATCGGGCGGCCTGGGATTACCCAATCTCCTTGGCTACTATTGGGCGGCTAACACACAAAAGATTTTGCTCTGGTTCACCTCACCTCAACATAGTTGGTGTCAGTTGGAGGCAAACTCATGCTCCACATCCCTCCGGGCACTAGTATGTGGCACCCTCCCCCTTTCTCTCGCAGATTTTACATCTAACCCCATTGTAACTAATACATTAAAAATTTGGATTCAAATCAGGAAACGGTTTGGATGGCTCTCCCTACCTCAAAGTACACCTCTTTGTAATAATCACTTATTTGTACCAGCCGGGATTGACTCGCACTTTGCAGCTCTGGAAAATAAAGGCCTGAGTTGCTTGAGTGACTTGTACATTGATGGACTGTTCGCCAGTTTCAACCAACTACGCTTGACCTTTGGACTGGGTAACACAGACTTTTTTCGCTTCTTCCAACTTCGCGACTTTGCACGAACCCACTCTTCCCAGTTCCCCCAAGCCCCACCCCTCAGTGGTATAGACTTAGTACTCCAGGCTAAGTCTCTGCCTAAGGGCCACGTCTCATTTCTTTATGATCTCTTAACACCAACAAATGATTCATCTGTAAATAAGAGCAGGGCTGACTGGGAATCCGAACTCCAGGCAAGCATTTCTGATGCTCTATGGAAAAAAGCATTGGAAGCTGTTAACTCCTCCTCTAGCTGCGCCAGACTGTCTGTTATCCAATTTAAAGCACTCTTTAGACTCCACTATAGCAGAGACAAACTCTCCAAATTGTATCCAGACAGTACTACTGAAGCTTGTGACAGATGCTCTCAGACGCCCTGCAATCTAACACATGTTCTGGACATGATCTAAACTGTCTAACTACTGACTACTATTTCTGACATCCTAGGAATATCTGTTAGTCCTTCGCCACAGATAGCTATTTTTGGAGTGCCTCCCGATGGACTCGTAACCACATCTTTGCAGAAAAATGTCATAGCTTTCGCGTCCTTGATTGCGCGCAGAAAAATTATCCTCCTATTGAAATCTTCCCAACCACCCTCCTTTAAATCTTGGCTACACGATTTATTATTTCTACTGAAATTGGAGAAAATCAAATTCAGCCTTAGGGGCCATCCCGAGAAGTTTTCCTCACACTGGAAACCGCTACTTGACTATGTTGATAAACTCCCTGCTACTGAAATGTCCCCCTGATTCTGTACCCATACCTTGCCCGGTCCACGGTGTAAAAGTGTTAGCACTGTGCAGACGTGTGCAGAGGAATGTACAAGGTTTACAGTTTAAAACCATTTATAAAACAATATGTGAAAAGTCTCAGTCTTATCTGTAATATAGTAAAGGAAGGTAATGCAGAACCTGAGTACCTAAGCACTGGATCTGGTGAGCTGGACCCTGCGGCGATTCGTACGAAGTGAAATCTGGTTTGAATAGAGGAGTGAAACGCACGTAATTAGCTGATTAGAATCAGAATCAGAAACAGGTTGATAAGTTTTACACATACGAGGAATTAGTCTTGGTGTACATGGCGCATCCATAAACACATCCAGAAACTATTGTAAGAAAACTAGTATAACATTAAAATATAGCAATATTTACTGATATATAGATATACCTGTAAAACATGTGCAGTAGGTGGAAAGCCATGCGGATAGAGGTAGCTTTGTGTATACTTTTTATTTAAGAGTTTGATTGAAAGACTTTCCGAGGGTTATATAGAGGGAGTTGTCCTTGTGCGAGACACTTTCCCCCAGTTCGCTCCTACTGAGTGAATATGTTTGAATGAGTGACAAATTGTAAAGCGCTTTGTCCGGTTAGTTTGAGAGGTGCCCTACATATGCACTTAATGTACCATTTACAGTACATTTCCTTAAGTAAAGGATGAATACTTCGTCCATCGCTGATCTCATGTAAGGCTGAATGAATGGGATGAGTGGGTGTACTGTTATCCTGATTTAGAGTGAAAGTAGAAACACAGTATGTATGTTTCATTTCCAGCTGCTTGATGTCCTTGAAAAGCTTATTTGTGTGAAGTTAATTAGAGATTTTCATTAGAAATGACACAGATGTTGATCCAATCTTCTAACAGGGCATAGAGCAGAGCCACATCTCGTTTTAAATCTCAACATGTTAGCAGTCATTCATTGGAGAAAGAATTGTTAGGAAGACGGACTTCCTCTCTTTTAATGAAAGGATAGAAAATGGTGCACGGCTTTTGAAAAGAGCATTAAAGGATAAGGCTGGCAATATTCTATACTTTATGTCTCGAAAAGCCCAAAACCAACAGAGAAAGGATCCTGTTGATACTGTCTTTGTAGCCAAGCCTGATGTTCTGTGGCTTATTACTTTTTGCAGAAGAGCTCGTTTTTTAAAATGCATCAATGAGCCTTTATCACATGTTCCTTCATTATGGTAAATGAAGGCACTGTTTTTTAATCCCATATTCACTGTAGCTGAAAAAAGTCCCCAACAAATGTACAACGTGTTCTTGTTTAAGTAACATTTAAAACTACTGTCCCCAAAATAACTTTGACGTAATGAAGCTACATGTTCACATGAAAGATCATCAGAAGAAACCAATCGGCTTAGAGCTGACATCGAGGTTAGGGGTGGTTTTAGTCTTTTTTTGGGATATAAAATAACACCCTATACAGTACTGTAATGACACACTGACTCCAAACAACACACGTACTGTAATTAAATAGACCATTTTTTGATTTCATTCAGGGCTACTTCAGGTCACTAAATACATTTGAGGCTTCGAAGTCAGTGTGCAGGCGCTGCTCTTTTCCATCTATTATTTTTATCGCCAACACAATCAGTGATAACCTCTGGTGTGCTGCACACACAGAAGCGTCAACACGGCACTTCTCTGCTGGCCTCCTGTTGGTCTATACAGAAAAAACCCCATCATCCTCAGCACTTCTGTGAGTGAGACTGAAAGCTCTTGATTTCAGCTCGTGTACTTGTGATTTCAAAAGAGATTAAGTGTTCCCTCTCCACTAGCTGTTGTGCGCATGTGTTTGTGTCCATGCATTCAGAAGCACGTCTGGCTTCATTTGGCTGTAAGATTCAAGCTCCTGAGCCTTGCATAGAGATCGTGAGTCAGCTTCAGAGGATTTTCGGTTATCCCACAGGCCAAGGAGCAGCTTTGCAGGCAAATCATCCTCCATCCATAAGTCTCCCTGACTGACAGCCAAGCATTTGGCTCAAGACCAAATCTGTAAACAACAACTGGGTCTGGAAGACCAACATTTCTCGCATGAAGAGAGTCACGCAGCGCCTCACATCCTCTGTCAATTTGAGGTCTTGTTGTTGTATGCGGTCACGTGAAGGGTGGATGGAAAGAAGGCATTTGTCGAGGGTTTGTTTTCCAGCTCTCTAACCTTAAATGCATCGTGCAAGAAAAGATGTTGAGATTGAAAAGAAGATGAGTCTGAATGTTATCCTTAAGGGATTAAAAGTGGGACTTGGGAGACTTTTGACAGATTAAGAGTGCTGCGCTTGCATAATAAACCGGGTTCCAGTAGCGTTGTGTTAAGACGGCATGCCACTGTTCTCATCCCCCCTATGAACATCTGCAACTGCGGCTCTGCCATAATTTAAAGTCTTGGACTAAACAGCTTGATCCACTTTAGTCACACTTGAAATCAGGATTAGAGAAATCTCTTGGCTGACGATCTGAGAGCAATCAAATCAGGTCAGTCAGAATTCCGTGGGATGCCCAAAAAGGAGAGCGAGCACATGCTGTCAGTTCTGCTGTGCTCTTGTCTACCAGATGGATGTCCAATTGCCACTCCAGATGTGCTCAGAATCCATCTGAACTCGGAGTAAAATGGCATTAAAGGAAAAAAACAAAAAGCCTCTCGCACTCAAAGCAGTGAACTGCACACTGATGGAGAGAGTACAGGGGTAATTGTAATCAGGAAGGTGCCAGTTTTCATTATGTTCTCAGATACAGGCCTTAATGCAGCTCTGCTCTCAAACAGTGGAGAGGCTGTTGTTGTTGACTAGATGCTCTTATTGTGGCGGTCGGGACGGATTGGAGGAGTATGAGACTGACAGGTTTAGATCACTAGACTCTTAATCTGTTGCCGCGTGTTGGATGTGATGTAATCTCACTCTGTGGGATTAAAAAGAACACACACAGGCACACACATGTACACAAAAGGAGACACGGAGGTTTCTGTGCTATTTTCAAGGGTCACTGCATGGGTTAATAGAGTGTTTGAGGTGTATGTGAACTGGATAAGTGAGGCAGCCCTGTTATTTTCCCCAGCTCTTGCTTTAAAGCTCTACCGCCGACAGGTAAAGATGCACTTTGAACCAACATGTTAAGCTTCTTAAGGATTAATTTTTCTATTAGTTCAGGCATCTGAATAAAGTACGGCAAGCTGTGAAAATACTGCAGAAGCCTTCAAGTAGTCATATAATACATCATTTAAACTTCATGCACAAATGTATAGATGTGCAAATATGCAATAGTCGTGACCACATACACTCATGCCTGTTCATGCATTCACACAACCTCCAAGTGCTTGACCTCCATGCCAAGTTATAGCCTCCCGAGCTGAAAAATGTAGACGTCATAGGGAAGGTAAACCTTTGTTGAGCGACCGACAGAGCAAGCTGAAGAGCTGCTGGTTGCAGCCAGAAACAGCACAATGTTTTGGACTTAATGGACTCTGTTCTCTATGTTTTTCTTTCACAGATAGTTGCAATGGTCCTCTGCTCTCCGCGTTACCACATTCATCCTTTCAGAGCTCCACTCAGTCGTCGGCCAGTTATGCAGCTCACAATGCCAAGCTCAACAGAAGAGATGGTGAGTACAAGAGAGGCGCTTTTCGTAAGGCTTCCATATTTCCTACATGCTTTAGACACCCGTCTGCTACACAATCAGCTTCCATGAAATGCTCATATGATCCATATGTCTTGTGGTTATTCTTCAAAACAATAACAAACAATAAAGCAGGTTCTTGCTAACATATGTTGCAGTTTAAAGAGGCATTCTTTCATTATGTTGACGGGGAAAAAAAGACGTGGTTTTGTATAATAAAATGAGAATTAAATGAGGATGACAGGGCTGAGCAAAAATACGTTTTATTTACCCAAAAGTTACAAAAATGTTTTACCAAAAATGCAACAAAATCAGACAGTACCAAACTCAGGCGTTGTTATCTTTACATAAAACTGACTGAACTGATTCTCAAATGACGCAATCTGACCTGACAAACTGACCACAAAGGGAAAAGTACAGAATCAGATTTTTGACCAACAGAGTCTCTCGTTAATCCCAAACTCAGTACACTTGGTTCTTTCTGACTGACTACTTCCTGTATTTAAGGGCTTTAATTTTGGCTCGGCCTGACAAAATGTTCCTCTAGCAGCAGCAGCAGCAGCAACCTCAGCACTGGACACTCAAATAAATAGCGATTAGAAAACCAAGGCAATCTTATCTAAAGCAAACTAAAGTGTGACTTCACTAAATGTGCATGCTAGTAATCGTAACAATGAGCTGCCAACAACACTACATAAACTATGAGTATAATGATGTTTGCACATATGAGGTCAAAGGTTCAGAACTTCCTTTACTGTGGACTCCTGATACAATGCATAATGTCTCTGTGAACAAAAGATCTACAGCTCCCTCAAGCTTCAGACATACTTCATATATATTCCATCAGCATATTGTTAGAGACACAGACGTGCATTCTAACAAACAACAGTAATAAGATAGTAGAAAAGGTGCTCAAATGCTACCAGCAGGTGCACTTGTAGATGATATGAACAAATAATATCCAGTTTCATGTTTCAGTTTTCCAGGGAGACAAATGACAGGCACACTCAATATTGTTGAGGGGAGACTTGTGGAACAGAGGTAAGCTTGTTGAGCTAGCAGGATTCTGCTCTTCATAAGCTCTCCAGCCGGGCTGCACACATTTCAAAATGAATAAGCTATTTTCCAAGAAGTGAGGCGGCTGACCTCTATTGTGTCTACTGGAGTGTAACTTCACCTTGAAGTCTTTCATATGCAATCACTCCCTGTATTCACATCAGGGCTGAATACATTGTTGCAATCCGAGCCCTGTGGCGACTCAACATTAATCACAACAACCCACCGTTCATCGTATCGATATCCACAATATGGATGTTTAATGGCCGCCCTCTGGCTGTATTTCTCTTCCCTCCCTCAGGAGCCGGAGGCTGGTCTCCCATGGTGACAGATCAAGAGCCCTGGCTCCAGGTGGACCTCAGGGAGCAGATGGAGGTGACGGCTGTGGCCACACAGGGTCGTTATGACAGCTGGGACTGGGTCAGCAGTTACCTGCTACTCTACAGTGACACGGGCCGGGCCTGGAAACAGTACAGGCATGAGGACGGAGTAGGGGTGAGTCTGCATGCACATTTGTTATTGCATCACCTCTCTGGATGACTTATCGTTGGTGTGCTGTATGCTTAGACTTACAGTATATACGTCTACTGGAAGTCTGCTGCTTACACTTGGCTATTTATAGTTAAAGAAATATATAGACATTACAGGGAATATGCATAATCGATTATATAAGATTTGAAAAAGGTAACCCTAACCCTAATGTAAGAATCGTGTTTATTTGCAATACTTACCTCTTGAAGTAATTGATCCCTCCGCTTCTTGAAAGTTTAGTGAAAGTTAGGAGAAAACACGAAGACCTTGAAAGTATTTGAAAACAGAAAAAGCAATGTTCCTTCACTTAGCTCTTCAAGTCTCCAATAAGTCTCTTTCTCTGTCGCTCAACTTGAAAAACATGTTGTTTTGCTGCGATGCATTAGAGAAGAGGGCACACAGTCTGCCGTCACCGTATCATTGCACAATTGAGAAATGTTCTCTCATTCAAGGTTATTTCTTTTATAACGGTTGTTTGTGCGTATCTGTAAAGCCTGCTTGCTTTCATTATATAAATTGCCAGTGTCTTATCAGTAATTAACCTTGATCCGTGTCTCCAACTCAACTGTCTTGGGTCCTTTAATTTGAGGAAGTTGGGCCCTCGATGGTCCTTGAAAAGTCTCGGAAATTAAATTTGAAGAAGGTGCGCGAAACTTTATAATGACTATAATGAAACGTGTAGACTCGAACAATTAGATGAGAGAAAGTCAACTGAATACCGTGACAATACAACAAAGCACACTTCATATTAAAGATTGACATTAGCGAAGGTTTGATGCTGAATTAATCAGGATTTCGATGGTAGGTAAAAGGGGAAGTTTGCAGCAAATTGCAAGTGATTCGTTAGCAAGACTTCTCTGCTTTCACAAAAAAAAAAGGCTTGAGAGCAACAAAGGTTTTGCAGAACCTAACCATTGCGACTTGAAGCTGCCCTGGTGGACCTGCAGCTCTGTCACTGCTTGATGAATTTGAATAAAGACTGAGGGTATAGTCCAATTCAATTTAACACAGGCTTTACCTCAAGACATACCTGAAGTGTAACTCTAAAGTTACCTCGTGTCAGAAATAAACATATGATATCTGAAGTCATCCACACATTTACCTTCAATTCTAACATTCAAGGATTCTGTTGCAGGTAGCATGTTAAGTAATATAGATTGACTTTATACTCTTAAGTGTTCAGTGTCAAACAGGAGGCATCAAAGTAAAACCTGCTAAAACATACATACATCTGCAAGAGCTTCACAGATTTTGCCAGCTGGTTCATTTGAAGACCTATCCCTATTTCTGGAAAGTGCAAACAGAAAATGAGGGGACCCAAGAAAGTTCCTTGGGGATTCCTATTTCAATTTGCAAAGAAAAGACACCTTAATTAATCACAACACACTTTTTAAAACCTTTCAAACCATGACATCAATGGTTGTGTACATTTGTGTATCGAGATTTATTTAAATATTTAGTTTCATGGAATCAAATGCAATTGTTCTGAGACAAACTTCTGCAGCACTTTAGACGGGGCTGAAAGAAGACTAATTGCTCCGTAGTCACTAATCTATTCAGTGTCCCCGGATTTTAAAATAGGCAATACCATGGCATTTTCCCTTCCATCTGGGAATCACCCAATTGTGAAGAAAACACTAATAAGATGAGAAAGGAGCTGAACCAGCATGCTACTTTATTTTTTAAGGAGTACAGTATCTAGGTTATATCCTTAGAGAAAGTGTTGTTCATATCAGCTTTCAACACATCTAATTGTTCGTGTGGGCTTTTCTCAAATGAGCTGGCATCTTCATCAAGTGTAATGTTCCTATTAGTATTAATGGGGGGGGGGGGGGGTAACAGATTTAGAGAAATAGATCTTTAAGAAGACATGTTCTGTCCATTTTCAGGTACATATGTGTGCCTCTACTGTGACATGTCTCCATGCTTTAATGTTGAAAAAGCTCTTTGTCATGATGCTTCTTTCGTCTGTCATGTCCTTGTGTTGTGTTTTATTTTGAAATGTTTTCCCCTCTCGTGTCAGGTTAAGCTTCACTTCCTGTCCGCGTTTCCCTCCTGTGCCTGATTGTGTCATTGTGTTCACCTGTTGCCCCTGTGTTTCTCCTCCCCCTTCCAGCTGTCTCTCGTCTTGTGATTACCCATGTGTATTTAGTCCCTGTCTCCCTTTTGTCTGTTGTTCGGTCGTCGTCATTTCTTCACTGATCTTGTCCAAGATACCTGCCTGTTCCTGTCGCCCTTCATGCCTGGAGCTAAGTGTTTTTGCATGTCCTGTGTTCCCCTTGATTCTTGTTGTCGTCAACAGCTTTTGAATAAAGCTCGCCTTTTGTTTTTGACCCTTACCTGCTTCCCCTTGATTTACTGCACTTCGGTCCTGTTTCCCCACCCCTGACACTCTTTATTTTTCTGTGCCGCAGCAGCTCTTTTCACCCTTTGTCTGAAACCAGAGCCCAGTCTGCTCTGATTGGTTAATCGGTCGGCTCTGTTGTGAGCGCTAGCCAATAGAAGTGCGAGTATTACATATCGATGTCACTTTGATGCGGAAGTAAACGAAGGAAACCACTGGAGGCGTTTCAGGAACTCCTTCTAAAGGGGTCTTTGGGATGTTAGCCTTTGCAGACCATTTACATGCACAGAAAACCTATGTAACTCTCTACAGGAAAAGGAACACCCCAAAAACCACAATAGGGCCCCTTTAATTATGTTTGCAACTTGTCCAAAAATCAGAAATCTTCCCTGACTTTAAGTTCTTATTCACCCATAGGTTTTTATTACATATTTCATTTGTTTTCAGATATACTATCATTTCCCTAAGCCTTGGATAACAACTTGCTCGGGGAAACCTGCAGTTCCTTAATTACCCAATGTATCAGTCCTATGTCACATGAACTTTCATCACCTTTCCATGCTCTGTTCTCTGTGGACAGATTCATTGATGTCATTACAGGTGAGAGTCAAATAATCCTCTCTCTTTTTCCAACACATATCGAGGTGTGAGGGGTTGGAGGTGTCAACACAATTATTAAACAGTTTTTCTGGTCATCAATGAACCGTCATGGCTTGTTATGGCAGGTTATACAAAGAATAAAGTTAACAGAAAATAGCCCGATGTTGACACATGTTATTAATCCTTAATTGTGTTTGCCCCAGTTACGTCAACTGCTGCTGACAAGATGTTAAGTAGTTTTTATGGGAGTTTTATACTTGGCAGTCCAATTAGCAGAGTGTTTTATTTCCCACTGGCATGTCAATGCTGCAAAGTGGCATTTTTTCTTTGTGTAGACCACATCAGGTCAGGTGTTTTGTGCCGCTAATAAGTAGTTTCTCCTCCATCGTTTTTAATCCACTGGAGGAAGTAATAGAAAAAGAAAACATTATGAGTTTGAATAAAAAGGTTCTTATTGTAAAACAGGTTAAGATGTGTATTAGTCCAAGGCTGAAATAGTCTTTAAAGTATACTTTCTATGTCTGTAAAAACACACCTTATTTTTTTAGTTTAAAATGTTTGTTGTTGAATGCCTTTTCTCCCCAAATAGTTTGTCTTTCCATGCACAATTGTCAACCTGAATAGAAATTAGTGTAACGCAATTCTTTTAGAGGGTTTAAATATAACAACAAATACTACTCAAACATTTAAAGCAAGAGCAGGGCTTTTTCTATGTGTAAATTGCCCATTTTGTAGGCTCTGAATGGGCGTGGGGATTTAAGTAGCATCTTAGTGTGTTGATGCCTCAGATCAAATTTAATGTACAATCAAGCAACTGTGTATATGGCATTTCAGATGATTAACTAGAGATGAATATGTTTATCTTAGAGAGGAAAGAACTTAGTTTTGAATTACTGCCACAAAATGGCAAATATTAACATAGTCAATTTGACTGAGACACTGGGAATTTTCTCCCAAAAATATCATTGATTTTTAATTACAAAATGTATGATCAGTCATGAATAGGTGTGGTTATAAATATGAATCAATATTTACAGACTGTTTGGGCATACACACGCTAGAAACCTAATTGTGCTTTACATTAATTAACTTCATGTTTACAGATGGGTGGGCAAACCTATTACAATATGCAATAGGGGCATCCATATGATGGATCAGTGGCATTACAATGTGCCATATTTTGCACTTTATTATGGCCAATTTCTTTTCTCCAGGTGAGTTTGCCCCCTGACCCCACAAATGACTGCTTGTTCCAGCTGGCTGACTTTCTTTATATCCGTGTGGAAAGCCCTGATTACTGTCCACAGTTTCCCATCGCTACTCCTTGGGTGATAGCTTCAGATGAAAACATAAAACAGTGAACTTTTTTTCAACAACAGCATACAGCGCTGTATCGTACCAGTTAAAACAAAATCATCCCCGAAAACTTGGCAAGCATTAAACGCAGCCTTTATTGGGCTTTATATTTACTAATGTTTATTTAATGCACACTCACAAAGACAATTTAAACCCCACGCCACCCATAGCTTCTTTGGTGTTCATGTGAACTTGGATTTATAGTATAATTTATATGGTGCAGGATGAATGTCGGCCAATTAGTCAGAAATCTCTTATTCCAAGACTCACACTCAAGCTGACTTACTACAGCGTTCACCAAGACCTTTGGCTGATACGTACTCACATCCGTCTGGCATTTTAACAAGTGAAGCTCAAAGGTAACTGTTCACTGCCAGAAACTGAACTGAGGGGGACTAATGAGAGAGCAGCAGCTGCTGATAGGACTGCTAGCTCTCAGCCATTCTTAGCTTTATGAGCCAAATTAGCTCGATGGAAAAATGAGCTCCATTAAAAATGAGTCTAAAGGTCGCCAATCCTGCTGGCATCCCCTGGATACTGCAGTGCTTAAAAATGAGATGATTTGGAACAAACAAATCCGTTTTTACATGTGTTATGTCTTTCCAATAGTCTGGATATTGAAAGGGGCTCTATTATGCTTTCTGCATGTTCCCTTTCCTGTAGTGTGGTATACAGATATTTTGAGCATGTCAATGGTCTGCAGAGGCTGAAATCCTGAAGTTCCTTCCAGATTCAAGATTCAAGATTCAAGAAGCTTTATTTATCCCGAGGGAAATTGAGGTGCAACAGTTCAATACAAAGAAGGAAGAGAAATATACACTCAATATAACTAAACTACTAAATATACATCAAATATTACTAAATATAAACTAAATAACTAAGTATAAACTAAGTATAACTAAATATAAACTAAATGTATCAACAATAAGAGCAGCTTTGCAAATATGAAATAGTGAAATAGTTACAGTAAGAAGGGAGTTTCTCTCCCACACACTCCCCCTCCATGCCTGAAACACCTCCATTCGACTCCTTTGTTTAATTGTGGCAACACTAGGTAACGCCAGTGCTTCTATTGGCTAGCGTTTCAACACATTACAGGTGAGAGGCTAAAGGGCGGGACATCTCTAAATGGTTGACCAAGCAGAGCCGGCCAGGTAACCAGTCAGAGCAGATTGGTTACTGGTTTCAGACTGAGTGTGAAAATAGGTGCTGCAGCACAGGCAGTATGACAAAAAATACCACTTTGAACGTCAAAGCATGTAAATATGAACCTGAAGGGGAGCCCTATAGGGCCCCTTTAACACAGTGCAGTTTAGCAAAGTGAAATATGGGTCCTGAGAGTGGTGCTACAGACATTTCTTCTGAAAGGGAAAGTTTGAAATAGGGTTGTGAGGTACTTATCCGAAGATAATGTATTACCTTCACTAGATGGTGGTTGGCATGACCTAAGTTGGAACAAGCAGATGCGAGTGAATGCACATCAGCAAAGCAATGTACCGCTGTGGATGTAATCGTATTTTAACCACCTTAAAAAGAATCTGATTAAGTAGAAGCAGTTGGTGCTGGCTCAGGCTTGCCATGAACATGCTCCTGGATCTTGGATTTCATATAAATTCACGTTTTAATTTTAGTAAAGAAGAGCATGATGACCACTTGTGAAACATTTTTGGAGATCTGACCAAAAGTGACTTAATTAATAATTCAGATTTTTCTGAATTGAATTAGATTTATATTTGGAATCCATTTCAGCACTTAAAGTTGACTACTACAAAAAGCTCTTCACTTTTGCACTACTTTTATCCAAACTGTGGAACTAAGCATGTATTATGACGCAGATCCACCCTTTGTTTTTAGTTTAGATCAGACTGAAATCAAACATAATATACACTCTTTTAAATTACTAAAATGGTTTTTGCTCAGCGAGATCTAGTCAGTGGACTCACTTTGAATAATTATCTGCACATCCTCACTTCAAATCATCTACAAATGTCCCTTACACTATTGTGTGCAACGTTGCCTTTTTTTGTGTATTTACAACAGCAGTTTTTTTTGGGTGGGTCTCATTTCTCTCTGATGATAGCTCTAGAGAAAAAGTCACAGGCTGAAATCAGTGACAGCCATGCTCTGAGAACCATTAGTATCCATACCACATACTATGGTAATCTGGACAGTAATTATTGAAGGACAAACTCATCATTAAGCTCCTCACAAAGACACTGAGCATAGATGATACATATTATTACTAAAGTATTTGACATATAGAAAACACATATAGGCATAGAACTTTGCCTTCTTGTGTGAATATTACAAAGTTTCTTCCTTTAACTTCCTGTCATGTTTCTCTGATCTGAATGTGTCCTGCTTATTCTGAGTCTTATAAGCCTTATAGAGGTTTGGGATGAACATGTGAAACGACATGATGGCACTAAATTACAAGCTGATATTAACCTAATTAGCGAAGACCAGAGGAGAAAATCTTTGAAAATGACTTTCAGTCTGCGGAAGCATTTAGTAAATTAAATATGGACTTCTATCATGCGCTGTGAAACTCAAAGTGACTTATCTTGGATGGATAAATGGATGGACTTTGCTTGCTGGTACTTCTAAAGTAAACTCTAAAAACGGCAGAGCCCCCGTTTTTTAAATACCGCTTTAACCTAATTCCCTGTATAATATTTGCCGTCTACCCCATGGTGAATTAGCTGCATGTTATTTGCAAATATTCACAGGTGCGAAGAGGAGTATATTCTAGCAAAGGGTTTCAAATTACCTTCATTATCCTTGAAAAGACTTATTCAGGAATCTATTTTTAATGCAGCTTTGAACAAATGTGTGAAACAAATTCTTGTGTGTTAGGGGGGAATTCATACATAATTTCCATGCTTGTTAGCAGTTCAGGTAGATGGAAATCTAACGAGGATTAAAATGTGTTTTGTTTGAGCTAATTTTATCTGCGTAATTGCATCGTGTATCAAGATTCCACTCGCAATATTCCACAACCTTATCTCACAGGAAATTCAGGCAAACTCTGGCTCAAAGTATGGAAACACGAGTTGCCCGAATCTACTTAACGGATCCTCTAATCAATCAATAGGTTTACATTTGGAGATCTGGTTGAAATATATCGGCAATTGTAGGATCGTGATGACGTTGTGTGCGGATATTTAACGTACCCTGATGAAGTTATCATCCGGCACTACCATCATATCAAAATTGAAGTTATTCCAACACTATTCTACAGTAGAAATCCGCTTGCCTGTGAACACACGTTGCCTGTAGTGTTGCTTGAATGCACAAACGTGTAACGTCTAATTCCTAAAAAGCGTTGTTTCTGAAGCTTCTGCAGAAACTAACGATGCTACCACTAGAACAGGCAAGGGAAGCGTAACTCTCTAAGTATGTTTTTTGGATCCACGTGGATATGTTGAGGAAGCAAATTATCAGGCTGATAAAGGGAACATATATCCCCACTAGCAGGATCGAGCCCACTGGTGAATACCCAGGGTGCGCTTGAGACAGTTGCCATGGCGATGTTAACATTAAGCTCAAAGCATGTGCAGCCTCTCGGGGCTGAGAGTGAGGCTGTAGACAGTACCTTAAATGCAACTCTAGACACATTATATAGTGATATTCATTTAATACATTATTTTAAATACATAATATTTATGATTTATTGACTGATTTTGTCTACCTGTACTTTGTTCAAAATACTAACCATATGATTTCACATAAATAATGATACTTCAAAATAATAGCATTATATAACTGTAACCCAAAATGAATACACAAAACAGAAAAATCTGCCTTGTATCTGAAAGCATTTATTCTCTTGAAGGAAAAAGAAAATATGAAGTTCAAAATAAAGTAAATAAATGTGGACAACGAATGATTTGAAAATAATGTAAATTAATATCAATCAAACAGTAACCCAAATTTGATCAATAAATAAACAAAACATGCCTTAGAGTTTGGGTTGTATTTGAAAGCAGTGGTTTAGTTACATGAAAATACAGAAAATAAAAAAGATATAATAAGTAACGAATGAATTACAAATACATTAAATAAATGAGTGTCAATTGAACCATAGCTTTACATTTATTCCAATACTCGTAGACATTATTTTATTGACATTAACAGAAAATGTATCCTCTGCTTCTTCCTATCATTTTGAAGACTTGTCTAAAGCCTTGTTGATCCTGGTCAGGGGACTATGGCTGACTGACTGGCCGCCGGGGGGAAATATTTTAGCATTTCCAGTCACGGCAAGGTCACACACTCTCAGACTCCTGCTTACTATGTCTTCCCTTAGGCTGTTAACTGACCAATGACCTTTTGCAAGATACTGTAGCATCTTCATTGCCAGCAGCGGGGTTTATCCCCCGTGCATTGATTAAAATAAACGTATGCGTCTACGCTGTACGCAACAGAAAGGAAATCTGACACAAGGGAGCTCATCACTGGAGAGGAAGAGTAAAGAATCTTAATGAATGGGAAGGGAGACTGTTCCACAGTGACAGAAGCATAAATAGAAATAATGAAGTCGCGGTGGGGGTTAAGGCTGTTTATGTGGATAAGGACTGACCCCCTCCTCTGGACCTGAAAATCTTCTGCACCCTCAGGTTTTCATTCAGGGACCTTAATTCCTCCCCCAGCTGAAACACACACAGGATGTTCTGATGCAAGTTATTCCAAAGAGGAAAAAAAACAAACGTCATACCCCAGGACGGTCCCGGTGGTATTCTTGTAGTGATATTGCTGTTGAATGCTAATGACTCACACTGACGTGTCCGTGTGTTACTAGCTAATGAATTGGTTGAAAACTGCAGTGCAGCCTTAATCAGAGTTTGTTTGGTTCATTAGACTTTCCACACATTCAGCTGGGAGTTGAGTGGAAAGACGGGGTTAATGATGATAACAAAAACATAAGGAAAAGAAAAGTTTAACAAGCTGGATACCAAACATATTCCATACCCGGAATATCTACCCCGTGGATGCAGACGTGTCTTTCATGCATACACATTTTCCACCAAGGTAAAAACAGTTGCTCGTATTCATTCCGTCCTGTCATTGCTTTTCACACCGGTTTAAATTGGCCGAGGTTTCTTTAGAAGGTGATGTCATGTGTTTAGCAACATATGAAGCAGTGTGTGTGACAGGTGGTGGCTTGTGTGCATACTTTGCCAGCATTGTCAGTCAAAGCACAATAAACCGCACATCAGTGATGAAGATAAGTCATGTTTTTAATTTAAAAAGAATGACTAAACATGTTTTGAATCCAACATGTGTGTTCTTTTGACTGTTACTCGTCTTGTTTTGAACATGTTTCATGAAGAAATGCTTGAGACATGAAGGTATATTTTGACAGCTTTAGAATAGCAATGTGGAATGCTGAAATAGTCTTATACCGCAGTGTTTTCGCACACAAAAGCCTGGAAATAACAAGGTCGTGGTAAGAGCAGAGCAACACGCTTTCATCCGCCTGGTTCCCAATAAAAGACTGACGGCTCCATTAGATGTTTTTGGTTGAAAGCTTTTAGAAAAAGTTATTAAGAAAAAAAAAATAGTCAGTAATCTTGATATTTCAAGGCCAAAGTGTTTCTCATATTTAGTTTACTCTAGTAAAACGTAAAACACTTGATTTGACCGAGTGTACAAAGCCCTAGCGCCATTCGTTAATCCGTCCTGTGCAGCCCTGAAATACTGTGCATGTGTAAAGAAGCCTGGCTTGTGTTAAGATTCAGCCACCAGTCCCTGCTCGGTAAATGGCTCAAAAAGGGAAAGTGGTGGCATAAATCACAATAAAAGCCTGAACACTCACACTGTTGCCTTGATTATCTACCAAGAAGCAGCATCCTGGTGCATTTAATGATGCTTGTGCTTTGCCGCATTCTGAAAGCATCGGACGGTCATTTGTGTGGCTGGTAATTGTATCTCTGCTGTTGCGGAAAGTTGAAATATTGGCCATGTCTGTCTGTGTGTTGAACTGTCCACAATAGCTCGGGGCTACACTGTCAATGATCTATATTTTTGGTCCTTTATAGTAGGAGATGCTTATTGATCTGATATGTCACCTGCCTAGAATCAGTTATGACGGAGGTGGTAATCAGTCATTTGAGAGGAAAGGTTGTTTGTCTCTCACTCTCACTCTCTGTTAATGTCCCCTGGCTTTGTCTGCTGCAGGCTGAATAGATGAGGGCTGGAATAGAAAAAGAAGAATGACATCTCCCAATTGTATTCAGAGGTTTTTGTTTTTAGCTCTGCAGGGAGAAAACACAATACGAGAGCCCTTATTGCCCCTGGCTGCCTCAGTGGTGATTTTTCCTCCTCTTCACATAGACTCATTGAAACGGATATTCTCATATTTCCACACCAGGCCACGATTCTTATCACTTAACATCAAATAGTATGTTCAAGGATAGGAAGAAGACGTTGCCCTTGGGTTCGGCCTGTCAGCACTTTGTTGTTTTCCGTGCCATTCAAGGATTTATATTTTCACTGTGCTTCTATTTCAAGCATCTCAAAAAAGCAGACCGCTGTGAATGAACATATTACTATTCACTCCCGGATCTGAGGTAATTTCCTTATTTCTCGGTGGATAACCATGGTCTTTGTCCCTCTCTGGTCCTGCAGAGATTTGTGGGGAATGTGAACTCGGAGGCTGTTGTGCAGAACAAGCTGTCGCACCCAGTGAGGACGCGTTTCCTGCGCTTCGTCCCCCTCGACTGGAACCCCAGTGGCTGGATGGGCCTCAGAGTGGAGGCGTTCGGCTGCTCCTACAGTGAGTAACGCACGCACACGCACACGCACACGCGCACACACACACACACACACACACACACACACACACACACACACACACACACACACACACACACACAC
This sequence comes from Eleginops maclovinus, assembly GCF_036324505.1. Lineage (NCBI taxonomy): Eukaryota > Metazoa > Chordata > Actinopteri > Perciformes > Eleginopidae > Eleginops > Eleginops maclovinus. The sequence goes on from NC_086355.1 coordinate 5,386,104, forward strand.
ACACACCTTCAAGTTAATACAACACTCTGAACACTCCGTCCCCACATCAAATCTCTGCGGTTTACACCACCAAGAACAATTTCTCATTTATACATTTGGCACGGCAGCCTCACTCTCTTGATGGAGAGTAATGAGAACTATTTTCTCTACACTTGGCTTTAACGTGCCGTTTGATACTCCAGACAGCAGTAAAATGGCTTATCAAATTGCCTGACAGTCAGGGTGTGACACATATATGCACAGGGATGTCATCTCGTGCAACACTTCCTGAATAATTCTTTAAGTTAAGTGCTAAAGACGATGGGAGGAACAGGTGGAGACTCTGGGGCTCCATGTTTGCATTTTCAATTAACATCGGCATCCTTAACAGTGGAAGGGAATATCATTTTGAACATGCAGAGAAACAACATTTTATGAAGCTATAAAGACTTTATTTGTTGTCCAGAAAACTTAGAATACTCCTGACAGGACTTTGCTAGTTTAGAAAGCAGATTTATGTTATAGCTTAGTTCACCATGTAGCAGCTATAAAACAAGTGATGAGATTTGCATGATGCATGATGCTGCAGAATCCAACATGATTTGCTAAATAATGCCTACAAACAAACGTAGTAGAGACATATCATGTTAGAGCAGTGGTTCTCAACTGGTGGGTCGCGGCCCCATTTTTATTTTGAAGGCCACTTTTATTTTGAAGGCCCCTTTTATTTTGAAGGACGAAATCTTTTCATCTTTGACTGAAAATGTCTGTGACCAGAAACGGTTTTGAAAAATGCATGTCACGTAGTGATCCAGGATTGGCTCCAAGTCTGTTCTTTATTTAATACAAAAAATATGTTCTATATAGTATATATTTATACACAGCCTCGGAAAAAAATAAGAGACCACTCCAAATTGTTCTTAAATCTTTATCTCTACATGTATAGCAGTCATTTCAGTGGCTGTTCAATTCCAACACAGAGAAAAAGTTTTGAATCACGACCCAAAGTTCAAAACTTTGATGATTTATTGACGAAGGAAAACGTGGGTCCTGAGAATTGACCAGTTGAGAACCACTGTGTTAGAATATGCTCAATGCAGCTAAGGTCATTACATTTCGGATAATAACAGTAATGCTGTTGATGCAGTCTGTGATGCTTACACTCACAGCCATAAATACAAAAATCCTAATAGTGTGTTTGTTTGTTTGTTTATCTTTTGAGAGAGAAACTTAATTATCACCTCGTGTTATAATAATTATAATAATACAACGTTTTACTCAGATGGCACCTTTCAAACACAACATGCAGCTTATAGTGATTCACAAAGAAAAAGTAAACAAACAAAAAAATCTAATAAAATATGGAAGCCCTCAGAGGCAGGGTTGGGGGGGGGGGGATGCTTTGAGGTAATAACCCATGCGTAGGTTCACCAACATTGTCCACCCAAAAGATGGATGGATGGATGGATGGATGGATGGATGGAAGTACTTTATTGATCCCAATTTGGGATTTTTTTTGCGTTGCAGCAGCATAAAAGACAAGGCATTGTACAGAGTCAAATTAAAAGACTAGAAATAAACAATTCAAAATGTAAACGTCTCAATAAAAAATAAAATACCATTAAAAAAGTATTCCAACTCCTGTCAGGGCTTTTATACAGAATGTTCTTTTCTTTGTTGTTGATTTCACAACAAAAATACCTCGTTTTTTAAAAATGTTGCATGATTTTATACCTCATTCATATCACTGAGTGTGCACTGAGTGTGAAAGCAAAGTGTCCCACATATTGGACACAGTCAAAATGACAAAAGAAGTAACTAAGTGTAACACACACTGGGCAGCGCTCAGCACCATATGTGCCTCACAGACGGAAGAAGTAATCAAGAAACGGTATCTGGGGTGTGCCACTCCTGGGAACATATGTGAAGATTGCTGCTTTTCTGGAGCATCAGATGCGTTCGGATGCATGCCAAGACACAGCCGGGTTTAAGTGTGCATCAAAGGCGCCAGCGTGCTCTGGCCTTAATGTCTGGCTTCATTTCTGCAGTTAATTATCTTAAGATAATGAATTCTCGAAAGAACACAATTCAATTACTATCTAGCAAGATGTAATCATGAATGAGTACATTAAAATAATTCCATACTTGCACTTGTAATGAGATGCTAAAGCAAACAGGACCTCTGTGACCGCACAGCGCAAGATAAAAGACGCACATTCACAGTTATTTTTCTCAATAAACTACATCTAATGCGGTTTCACTGACGCACCTCTCCCACGCATTGTGAAGCAGCACTAACTAGATGAGCAGGTGGATTAATGCGCTGTGAAACACCGTCAGAATATTCCCCAGTTATCAGTCAGTTTTATGGTACCCAACCACAGCAGCAAAGTGTGTTAATGTTGGGCAAACAGGTATAAAACTGCCTTGTGAACTCAGTGTTTCTGCAATGGACTATTTTTGGGGATTGATGTGTCTGCTTACACTGAAAAAAAGAAATGAATAACAATATAACTGATGTATGACTAAGTTATAGAAAATACTTTCCTGCCAAGAAGTCTGAGAAAGGTTACATTGCCTTGTAGCTCATTCAGCTGCATTACAGACTCCAATAGGCATGAGCGTCAGGATTATATAGAGGTGACACGGACAATGCTACTCAGCTCAAATCCATTTCTCAGGGCTTCTGGAAATCAATTGTACATTGATGACAAACAAGGAGAGTGTAATTGAGATTGATTGTCTGAACATTTTGATAGAGATGTTTGCCTACTTTATTTTCTAACTCAGATTGCTGCTGTCTAACAGATATCATGACTTACTTTATTCACATTATGCTTCCACTGCTCCAGGGCCTCCACGTTGCCCTGTTATGTGTTGGTGTGTTGGTGTTGCCATCTTAATCAATCTTTTTACTTAGCAAATAAACTGTTTTCAAAGCTTTTGATTGAACGTTTGTTAAGTTTTAACACTTTTTCAGGCGAGAAACTAACCATTTACCTCACCAATATGTAACCAGTTTATCCAAAATACACATATTTGGGATTGAAAGCGATATTCAGAGCTGCGAGGAGCTGCTGGCTGTACGAGAGCACCCGATCTGATAATAAAAACCACATGACAACAATGTTGACACAATTTTTCTCTTTGTTATAACCGTATAACAGGTCCACACTGCAAGTTTAACCATAGGTCATTAAACAACACATATTTAAATTAGAGCCACCAATCTGAAGGTAGCTAGCTAGCTAGATAGCTATCATTGGCTAGATAGCTTAATAGACTGGCAGCTAACATAGGCGAGCTAACTCTTTAGATAGATAGCTATAAAAAAGCTTTAATGTTTTAAAGTCAGTAAATAAAAAGCCAAGGATGAAGAGGTATAAATATCTTTCAGTCTGATTGATGTGAGGAACATGTATTTGATATAATCATAAAATAGTCAGCAGAAACCACCAGAGTGACAAATGTGTAGCTATGTTTTGACTCCACTGTGGAAAGACTGATCCTACTCTTTCTGCTGCTTAAACACATTTCTAATTGTTGTGGTGTTGATGCTGGCAACGCTGAATTGATTATCGCGGTGTCAAAAAATAAATTGAATTTATTACATATTATCGGAGCCAGTGGTAATGTTATGCCTTAAATTAAACAGCATGTCACTGGAGGCAGGGGAATCGATCCCCAAAGAATCGTTCCTTATGACACTAAATCTTATTCTGACAATCGGATCGATGCCGAAATAAATGAATCCATCTCATGTTAGATTATGTTATGAACACAATGTTCCTAACTCTCTTGCCTCCTTAGAGACACGGGCAACATCTATCATTAGAAATTGTCTTCTGTTTTAACATGCATGTGATTATGTTATTGACAGCTGATTGTAAACCATTTTAGCTGCAAATAAGTTGGAAAATGACTATTTATGATGCAATCAGGTCATAAATCCATGCCGATTCAATTGTGGGAGCAATATTTCAAAACCCATGACACCATATTTTCAACATTTGTAAAATATAGTGCAATTGTTTACAAATATAGAGTATTTTACCTGTGATTGTATAAAAGTACAGGGTGGATAACTAACCCAAGAACTTTTTTTCTGATGCCATTACAGAGTCATATGTGGCAGACTTTGACGGCAGAAGCTCCTTGCTGTATCGGTTTAACCAGAAGTCCATGTCCACGGTGAAGGACGTGATCTCTCTGCGCTTCAAGAGCAATCAGGCCGAGGGGGTTTTATTGCACGGAGAGGGGCAGAGAGGAGATTACATCACCCTGGAGCTGCACCGAGGAAGATTGGACCTCTACCTCAACTTAGGTAACTGAGCTTTGCTAACCTCTCCCTCGGAAATAAATGTCCTACTTCCACAACAGTTTAGTCACAGTCACGATTCAGAGTTCCACCCAGCAATGACGAGTGTTTGTTTTTACTACATCCTTAGGACGAGTTATATTTGATTGTTTTCTTACACTTCAAGGAAACAGAGGATGGTTTGATTTCAATTAGGAGTGTCAATCAACAAGTAATCATGTAGATCACATTAATCATTCATTAGGGGGGAAAACACAAATAAATGCTTAGTGTTGTACTAACAGGATTTCTGAATTATTGGCAATTTTCTGACACTTAGATATGAGTGAAGGTTTCCAGATCAACCATGGGCGTTCTGCACTGAAGGGGCTCATTTTCAAGTTCATATCAGTATTTTGTGCCTCTCCTGGGACATGTCTCCGTGCTTTAATGTTCAATAAGCTCTTTATTTTCCTCATACTGCCTGTGCTGCAGAATCTCTTTTCACCCTCTGTGTGAAACTCTGACATTTTACATGCACAAAAACCTATGACACACTGCAGGAAAGGGAAAACCCCAAAAAGCATAATAGGGCCCCTTTAACATATATTTAAGTCACATTGATAATCGTATCAATTGATTATCAATATGAGGGATAATACAAAAAATGGTCCCATTTAAAATGTCTATGCCAGCAAAAAAAAACCAAATGTAGTTCTTGATTATCAGAATGATGATGAATTATTCATGGTTTACAGTGTAATGTATTCTCTTAATAACCATAAAAGCAGTACATGCCATCCTTTATACCAATGTAATGCTTTCTGTTCCGGTATACAGCAGAATCTGAATTAGAAATGATGTCTAGAAACCCTTAATTTTTACATATTTGTCACAGCGGGGAAATGTACAATTCTACAGCAAAGAGACAGTGCAGATCAAAGGCAAAAATAAGAGAAGTAGAGCAGTGTAGTTGCATATTAAAGAAAGGAAATCAAATAATCATCAAAGTGTATGTATAGGAAATGATGATGCCTGTTTAGGTCCTTTGACACCTGAGCTCTGGCTTTCTGACTCGCGTATTTACAGGTTCACTGTGGAAGGTGTAATGCTGCTCACTGCATTCCTGCCGCTTTCTTTGTGTTTGTGCAGACGACAGCAGGCTGAGGTTCAGCAGCGGGCGTGTTGCAGTCACTGTGGGCAGTCTGCTGGATGATCAGCAGTGGCACTCTGTTCACATAGAGCGCTTCAACAAGCAGGTTAACCTCACAGTGGACTCCCACACACAGCACTTCCAAACCAAAGGAGAAGGACACTCTCTGGAGGTGGACTACGAGGTGAGTCAATGGGATGTTTAAATTACATAACAGCGGCTTTGTAAAAGTGAATATATATCTGAAACCCTCACCTGACCACTCTGTTAATAATATCATTGTAATGAGCCTTGGAGTGTTACAGTAAACAGCGTCTATTATGTGACTGTGAGCCCTTGGAAGTGGTATTTTGAGTTTAATTATGAATGATAGTAAACCAACAAACAGAAAGGAGCACAGAAGGTTTTTTTCTTTGTTGTCTCAAAGGACTTTCGAGTGGACTGCCAATCTCCACAGACCTTTGCACTGCATTTAAAGCAGGGAGAGGCAGTTCATTTTTAACGCTATAGGGCAAAAATTCCATAATAAACTTTGAGGAAATTGTAATTCAAGTGGTACCCCTAGGTACAGGTAAAACAGAATTTGAAAATACAGCTTTCATCCTGCAGCACTCCCCTCTCTGACCCGAGCTCCTCCCGACAGACGAGCACAGGAATATGCATGGGATTCATACAGTAACCTGTACGAGTACTAGTCATTAATTTTAAACATCATCCGGATCGTGATTGTGGTCCAGATACAGTCATTGAGCTGCAGTTCTATTAGCCTTCCTCTTTTCTTTACAAACTGTGTGTGGCTGTAAGTCAAAGCAAGCTACAGAAGCAGCAGTGCTTTTTTCAGAGATGAAGAGGAAAATATCGCTCGCCCCAAGCTACTCCGTATAGCTACCGTATCCGTGAGTCTTGAGCAGAAAGGTTAAACTACTCGCAACAATTTCTCTCCATCTCTGAAACGATCCGACGATATTGTCAGACTCCCTTTTTGAAGTCCATCTTCCTGGTTGGTCTTGTGTTTCAGTGTAAGCAGTTGTTGACATAGTTGCTCTCATCATCTGAAGAGATACATCTTTATTTGTAGAACAGCAAATAGGAACGCTATCTTTACTGCAAAAGAAGGTGCAAAAGTCACATTTTCTCTCAGACTTTAATTACAATTTTCTTAAAGGTTATATAGATTTTTGGTCCAAAGGTACCAGAGATATACTGCTTACCCTTAGCTGTAACATTCAGTCACTCCACTTTAAATCTGTAAACTTTGTTTTTCCAGAATATTGTACAAATATTAAAAACCTACTTTAAGAGATTAAACCCCTCCCTTAGACGTGATAGTCAAATCAAAGTTTAATAATAGGCGTTAAATATGATATCATTTATGTGACCATCAAGTCCATATTTAAAACTCTTTATATTCAAGTATATTTAAAAATGATAATATCAAAAATATATCTTATTGTTATTATTAATATTTTATTATATGTTGGGGTTATTTAACAGGGACAGGGAGCATGAATCAACATTTCTGTAAATGCACAAGAGGCACTTTTTGATCTGTTGTCGCTGGACAGATGTTGTAAGTCACCCTTAAAAACACATCAGTAAAAACATACAACATATATGATTTATTGTAAGCATCTATATATATATTATATACTGATAAAATTAAAACAAAACATACATATTACACAGCAAGAAGATATTCACAGGTGAAGGCAGTGCAGAATACAGAGGATTGTACGGTGCAATAGATTGTTTTTGTGTTGACAGAGCTGGTTCCTAACTAACCATGCATTGCATCAGCCTGAGACATTATTTTCAGGTGGCTAAGATTTATTTGCTAGCTCCAAAATGTGATTAATCTTCTGCTATAACAGCCTGCACTTGTCTTGGACGGCTTTCAAAGAGGTTTTTGGAACCTGGCTGCAGGGATTAGCATCCATTCAGCCACATGAGCATTAGTGAGGTCCAACACTGATGTTGGGTTGATAAGGTCTGGCTGGCTCTCAGCTTGTATGATTGGCTGTGTGCAGGCCAGCCAAGTTCTTCCACACAGTAATCTGAAAAAAGGGACATCTTTTTGTGTGCATGGGTGTTTTTTTCTGTTATAAAAACATATTTCTCAAGCTGCTGTTGCCTTAAAATTCCCTTTTGTTTGAAACTTAAGAACATATTCCAAACGGTGAACAAAAGCCCCAGACCACAATAGGCCAACGGTATGCATATTGACGCTCTGTGTATGTTTGGATCCTGTGTGGAGGCGTTGTTTTCTCACTTGCTGAATCACAAGCTCAGCTGTTCATGCAGCAACCGGTGATAATATGTCTGTGCATGTATTTTAAGACTGTGACAATTGAACATAGAGTACAGTGAAATACAGAAGGTGAATCTAATCTTTTATTGCTTGATTGTTCAGTTGTGCATCTTGTGCTAAGGGTTCTTCTGTTTCCCTTTCAATAAAGCTGAGTTTTGGAGGCATCCCTCTTCCTGGTAAACCTGGCACCTTTCTGAGGAAGAACTTCCACGGCTGCATGGAAAACCTCTACTACAACGGGATCAATATCATAGACCTGGCAAAGAGACGCAAGCCGCAGATACACAGCGTGGTGAGTTGCATTGATTTTCAAGCAGTTCAAGGTTGTATGCACGTACAGAAAACTGTGTAAGATCTCTCTTTCCATAATGTTACTCTGAATAGCTTAGTGGGGGGGCAGAGCCAGACTTATCTTTTAGGCCATTGTTGATTTTCAAGGAGTTCAAGGTTGTATGCACGTACAATCAAATGTGTGAGATCTCGGATTTCACACATTTGATTGTATGTGCATACAAAAGCTTGAGTTTATAGAGACACATATGCTGTTTTTTAAACAAATGTGAATATAATTAAATGTGAATAATACAAGTTCCTAAAAATCTCAAAACCAAAAGACCTGTGATTTCACACTCAAATCAAATGGTATGTTTTTATTGTTAAACCCCAAGAAATGCCTTGAGCTAGAAATGAATAACTACAGCTTTCTCTATTTATATCGCTTGGGAACCGGGAGGTGACTGTTTTAAGTCCCCGAAAGATCAAGTGCTACCGAGGTGTCCCCTGAGCAAGGCACTGTCCCTACACTGCTCCCCGGGCGCCGTACATAATGGCAGCACTGCTCCGAACACTAGGATGGGTCAAATGCAGAATTTAAATATCCTCTAAGGGTGTATTCTTCTAATAACGACATTGTTTATAAATGACCCAAAGGCATCTTTTGTATTTATTTTTACCAATATCTTTTGAATATCACTGTGATAGGATAATATCAGACGATTGTTGAACTATTGTCCTGCTCTATTGCTCAAAGGATAAAGGCTCTTTGTACCATGTCGGGAAATATATCTTCAGCTTCCCCTGTAAATCCAGGTTGAGTCCGTCCTTGAGCTCAGTTTACACCTTGTGCTTCTCTACCGAGAACACAATTACTGCATTTAAGAGCACCGACATGTGAGAAATCACTTTTCCATGCGAAAGGCATCGTACACGCCGGAGAATCTCTACTAGGGATGGAAACTGATTTAATGACATTTAAGGACAAGTGTAATGGTTGGCAGTAAAGTGTTTGGAGCTATAGCACAAACTGGAGTCTCTGCTGAGAGTGACGACCGGAGATTAAATTATGACAGCTGTCTGACGTAAATAAATGTGGGTTGAATGTACATTCATAAACGTCTCCTGTATGGCAGGTGTATATACGACTTTATGTTCCATTAACTCAAGGGTTCATCTCTCCTTGAGCAATGATTGATTTATTTATCGTGTATGATTTACATGCATTTATGATTAAAGAAAGAAGTATAACATTAAGCTGTATGAATAAAAGAAAGAAAATATGTCCTTTAGATTATTAGAGATGTCCAGCTTTGCACTACCGAATAGATTTTAATGTTCACCTCATTTTTAAACTGCAATCAATTCAATTAACATTCGTCAAAAATAAAGTAAAAAACAAATTAAGAGTCACTACTTCACTTTCAGTACAAACAAAAGAATAATACTTACCAGTGTGCAATGATGTGAGGTCCTCTGAGCTAAATGCTAACATCACCATGCTCACAGTGCTAATGCTAACAAGCTGATGTTTCAAAGGTATAATGATAACCATATTTAGTGTATTAGTATGCTAACAATTAACATTTAGCATCTCTGAGGGTCCTGAATGTAGTTCATTTTGCAGGAATATTTCCATAATGACCTAGATGAAGAGTATCCAGGGTTGGAAATAACGAGTGTACCAAAAGTGACGGCAATCTATACAATAATTATCGTGATATTTTTACTCAAAACAAGACGTTTCCACCTCATGTTGCTGCTATAGGAGGAGTCAGAGGAAGTCATTCTGACATACAACTCCGGAAAAAATGAAGAGACCATTCAAAACTTCTCTTAAATCTGTATCTCTACATGTATGGCAGCCAGTCCAGTGTCTGTTGAATTCCAACACAGAGAAAAAATGTCAGTAGACATACCTATAAATAATAAAACAAGAGAAAATTTGTGGTCTATTTTTTTCCGTGGCTGTATGTTATATATGGATATTGGTTGACTTTATGGCAATCCATCCAATAGTTATAGAGAAGTTTCTGTTTTGAATAAAATGGCTCTGCTGATTTTGACTGCATTTGATTAGTCTGATTCAAGGCATTCTGGTCAGAAATCGGAAGGGGAGAAAAGCGTTAAGAAACAATCATGACATCCATTGTGAGAATAACCACTATATCATTAACTCCAAGTGTGTGAATGGATTCATTTGAAGAGTCCATCCCCCCTCACAAATCAGACAGGTCGGCCGGAGATCCACACGCCACATCTCATCTGAGACACCCCTTCGCCTTTAAAGTCTGATTGCTGCGTTAAAAAGCCTTTACTGACAACAGAAGCAGTGAGGCTGTCATGATGAAAGCTGTAATGGAATTTCAATGGGACTATCTCCCTGAGGTTGATGGGAGGGAATCGCATTGAGAGTAAAAGAGCTGTGATTGCTGTGTGCTGCCCTGCAGGCACCGGGACTAATAGGACTCTGACCTTAGCAGACACGTCTGAATCTACCTAACACGACCTCTGCACCACACAGAATTACACTGGAAAAGTGTGACCTTATCTTGGATGATTTACCATATTGCTTTGGAAGAAATAAATGTCATGAATTAATCTTGGATCTATGCTTTTTCCCAATTTCCGCTTAGTTTGGAGTGTAGACAACCTTTGTGCCACATGGACTGAAGCAGGGGATATTAATCTTTATTAAATACTTTCTTTGACAAGAGAGTGCTAAATGACAAGATTGGTTCAATCTTGTCATTGGTTTATAATGTTTTTCAACGCTTTGAGTCGATCTATACATTCAGCATTTCGGTGCCACAAGTTTAGCAGACAGATAAACTCTTATTCCTGGATGGTAAATATAAAGCTATAATTAAATTAAATTGATTTCCTGCACCACAAAGGACACAAGGCAAGCGTTGTGGGTGTGGACTTCTACTCCTCCTGTAAATTATGGATGTGATGTTGCTGACGGGAGACTTTTGCTTTTTCTCCTGTGTCTGATCGTGGACACATCTCCAACACGGCTATCATGAATTATCAACTGTATTCAACCCTTACTCTACAAAACCAGAGTCCCTGTGATTTGTTCTATTATTCCATTTTAGTTCCAGACTCTGTCAACCATTTTGTTTCCATTTAACCTCATCTTTATTTTCTGTTTCTATTTCAATTAGTGCTTTTTCGAAATACCAATACACTCTATCCCTGGGGGACCCAATTAAAAACACCTAATTGTGGCCTATGTAGTTTTGATTGATACAATTGAATAGATTGATTAATTGTTTGGTAAATGTTTCAATTTAAGGAGTTTCAGGACGCAGATGCAAAAGACATAATGTGTTCTGTTTGCTTTTGTTTTACACATTATGCAAATGAAAGAAATAACAATACCACAAAACGTATGTCTAAAAACAATTTGGCCTATGATAGTTGTTGATGTTTAGTTCTGTAATTAAATACCAATTCAACCAAAACAACAATTTTCCAAAGGAGAGAACATTCTAATTAAGGTAACAGCGATTCGTCAATGCCATGGTTATCATAAATTGACTTCCATTCTGTTTCAGGCCATGTTTTACCCACATTTTAAACCTCTGTTGTATTTAACTACAGTTATACCAGATAGAAAGTTTATACTCATCAGCGGCTGGATCTTAATTTTTCAAAGTAATAAGCTGAGCAAACTTAGCCTTAGGCCCGTAGCTAACCCTCCCAATATTCACAGTGAAAATGCAGATTTTCAAAGTAAAAGATGTGTTTTATCCAGCTTTACTCATCGGATCAATTTGTATTGGATAGGTAGAGTCCTCTGCGGATCATTTTTCTCCCTGAAATAATATCATGGACATTGAACAATAAAGTAATCCTTATTAGGAGAAGACCACCGCAATGATAAACCGCCAATACACTCCATTGTTTTCACACAGAGCCCCTTAATGGCAAAAAAATATTATACATTAACAAGAACGCTCCTCAAATAATAACAATCATGTTTGTTTTTTTCCTTAGGATGTATTCACTACATTATAATTTGAAAGGAAACTGTTCATATGTTCCCATAATGCTGGTTTCCTACATTGGTTTAAAGTTGTGGTCCACTGTCAAGAGTCCCTGTCTGTTATCTGTGTTGGTTGGAAGCGGGTTATGCACTGGGTGTCACTTTATGATTAATTATGTCTTGAGAAAGGTCTTTTTGAATGCAACGTCAACTCCAATAAATCAATGCAGAGGTGAACAGTGTGTGCTGAAATTTCCATTTTTCCTTTGATGTTGAAACAGAGCCAGCAGCCAGTTAGCTTAGCTTAGCATAAAGACTGGAAACGAGTGGAAACAGCTAGCATGGGTTTAAGTCCACACATTTTAAAGCTTACTAACACAGTATATGTTGTTTGTGATATAATATATATGTATATTACAGATGATACACATGAGATTGGTAACAATATTCCCATTTAATACTATAAGCAAGAAACAGATAAGCATATATCACAAAATGTCAAACTGTTCATTCAACCATCATGCTTACAATCTATTACATTCAGCTGTTTTGAATCCTTTCTATTTGAAATATTTTCACTGAAGAAGCAAAAATTGCTGCTGATGACGAATAATTCAGTCTAACTTGTTGAAGGTTACATTTGAATATTTCGGCTTTGGTTTTCAACTATGATTGCTCATGATTCTTGAACCATCTGTTCCCTTTTTGTGCATATCAACATGATGTTTATATCCTTATGTCACAATGAGCTTTCCCGTGAGACCAAATCACCCGAACATGCAGCTGAAGATTTGTGTTAATGTGTACCCTTGGGGTTTTTTTTGTCCTCCAGGGCAACGTGACCTTCTCGTGTTCACAGCCCCAGCTGGTGGCTTGCACCTTCCTGAGCTCCAGCAGCAGCTTCCTGTCACTTCCGTCTGCGGCGTCTGCCAGCGGAGGTTTTTCCGTTCGCTTCCAGTTCAGGACGTGGAACCCGGACGGGCTGCTGCTCTCGGTGCAGCTGAACCCGGAGCCCCACAGGCTGGAACTGCAGATCAGCAACAGCCGGCTGCTGCTGACCCTCCACAGCCCGGGACGACCCAAATCACAGGTCTCCGCCGGTGAGTGCACAGGCCACACACACACACATACAGGAAACACAAAATGAATATTTCATTTCCAATGCTTTGTGCTTTTACTTTAAAAAAAAAGAAGCTATGTTGTGATTAATAATCAAAATCTAAATATTGTATTCACCCCCAGCGAAATCTGTAGAAGAGAATTTGAGAATATTATTTGAGAATAAATAACTAAAATAGAACAAGCGTGTTTTTATAAAGAGGGGAAGTTAGAGTTGGGATTTGCACGGAAACAAAGATGTTATAATAATCTTTTTCGAGGATTCGTTATCGAAACAATCGATCTTCAAAATGTGCTTTACAATTTCAAAGGGTGTATTTTCGTTAGTAGTATGAGAGTGCTTCAGTACTTTCCATGCATGTCCACTGTTGATCTTTTTTTTTTTACTTGTGTTCTAGGAGCTTTGTTTTTATAACTGGGTTTCTATTAAGTAAGTGGTGCACATCACAGCTGAACATGGCTTTAACACCCAGATATCTGGTGATAAGTGTCAGAACAGAAAGGCCATTTGTCAATTGCCAATGTAAACATGAATGCTGGATTTAAAAATGTTCCATGGTGAGGGAAACACAGAGCTCTCTTCACATTTCTTGTAGTTCTAGGATACACACTTTACGTTTTACTACCACTGAGTGAAAACACAACTTTTGTTTGATAAGAGGAAATCTCCACAGGGCCCTTCTGAAGTGAAGCCCTGACTTTGTGTTATGCCTTAATTAAAAACCTTGTAGAGTATAGAGAGTAGAAATCGAATGGATTTTGAGCCAGTTTTCCCGTCAGTCTTATGTTCATAATCATGCATCCTTACATTTTTTAACATCTGGACCCGTCTGAAACTCCGCCTTGAGATTCATTCCTGTGATATCGACGATCACTGTATTTCTTTTATGATAGGGTTGGGTGGGCTTTTTCCCTCAAGAGAGACGTGATACTCCCTGCTATCTTTTCTTCTAAATAGCCCTTACTGGAACATTTGAATATTACCTTCCAGAATTGCTCCGTCACTGAGATGGGTTTTATCAGACACACTCACGCTCCACTGACTGGCTCCTGGGAGAAAAAAAACTGCTTTCATTTGAGAGCACATCACTACTGAAACAAAACACAGCATCTCCTTAAAATGATGAGAAATGTGATCTTAAACCTCCCCCCACTGCTACTTGTTTAGCATATTAATCGTTTCAAATCACCTATGAAATTAATCACCCTATTTGCTAAATTATGGGGCTTTTATGTGACATCTCAAGTATCCTGACTATTTTACTAATTATGTTCTATAACAGGAAAAAACCTTTATTGTCCACATTTCATAAAAAGTTACATCACTCTCCTTTTAAATCTTTACCTTAACCCTGATGTAGATGATGAAAAAAAGAGTATGAAAGCAAAAAGGAGACACACACACACACACACACACACACACACACACACACACACACACACACACACACACACACACACACACACACACACACACACACATCAAATAGATATTTTTATTTTGCATTATGGCATCTCTAATGCAAACTAAGTGTTTTGTTTGTTTGTATTTTGTTTTACTTTATTGTATTGCGTTCTTTCTAGGGTATAGTTACAGACAGACAAGCGTTTCCTTTTAAATAGAACAGTGCCATTTTCCCCTGCCTTTGAGAAATGTGTCTCCCATAACCTTTAACCTCTGAGTTTCTCAATTATTCCTCATAATGTTCCCGATGATATTCAGCCATTGTCTGTCTGGTGCATGGATCTAAGGCCACTTGTCTTTCCAGCAGCAAGGATTACCTTGCCCAGATATTTATCTTCTACGTATATATACTTCCGTATTCCCAACGTATAATCATAACTTGAGGGATACATCTCAAGTTTTAATGGTTTCGTTAGTTTGTGATCATTTTACATTTGTCGTTGTTATTTTTTTTTTATCCTTGTCTTGGTTTCCATGAAGAATCCAAACCATTGCAATTAAGAGTTTCCCCTCAATGATCTGTCAAGTGAAATGAAAGGTCCAATGAGTAAATGAATGATTCTGCAGTCAATCCAACGATTTACTTTAATAATCGCAGGTGGAAATAACGTTTTGTGACAACTGCACCGTATCGGAATACTATATTTATACAACCATAAGTTAAACTCTGCTTGTTGTCCCAGTGATCAATAGCTTTCGGTACATACTGTATGTCCTGTAATGTAATATTATCAGCCTATAACCTTTAACCTTAAAATTGACCTTAAAGATGAATACGCCGGACATTTTCCTTCGTCTTACTTGTGGAAAACTCGAGATACAAACATCCACCTCCACAGGCTGACCCCTGTTTGCTGTATGGACTGCACAAACTCCACCCGGCTGCTTCTCTGTGAGCTTCACTCGTTTGAGACGACATATAATGAAAGACAGCGCCGCCCAAATCCACGGTGCTGAGACAGAATGTATCGGGCTTGCGGAAGTTATTTCCTGCGACTTACTTTTAACGCCTTTGTCCTCTGTAAACGACCAAAATAAATCATAAACTCTTCCTGGAATTACTGGAGGAAAAAAACAAATATCTTAGCAAATACAACACAGATAACTGTGATTGTTTGGGGAAGCCAGGCTTTCAGCAGATGGCTGGCTGCAGGGAAATATAGATGGAAAAGACAACCACAGCTGAGGGGTGATATTCCCTTTTATATAATTTACCTCAAGCTGTATTTAATTACTTATCTGCATTGGGGAGTAACATCCTCAGAGCTGCAGCACAGGAGGCGTTTGACCTAGAGTCATGTTGTTGTTTGTAATAACAATGTTTAAAGTTTCTCTGCAGATTGATTTACCAGAGCAAAGAGGCGGTCTGAGTTTGATGGGAATTTACTTCTTAGAAAGTTTGAGTATTTATCTGTGTATATATGTATCCATTTTCTCTTTCCTCCCTGGGTGGATTTTTGAAGGTCAGAGCTAAAATTCTTATTGAGCCAGAGCTCTGATAGCATCATGATTTCAGATTCGGGGGTGGCTCATCTAGCTACTCAGCACAGAAGGCTGTAACATTTTAAGCGTTCTGAGGGATAATCCCTGGGATCTAGTCTGTAAATGTGATTAAAACGCAGATTTATCCTGTGTGAATGTGCTTCATGAAACATGGGGGGTATGTTGCTTAATTTAATTAGCATCCCAAAGTAATGCTAAAAGGGTACACGCTACTTGAGCTTCTCTGTGAAAGATATGATAACCAGCAGAGAAAACTGGCCTCCGATGGTAATTCTGCATTGTTCCTGTGGTGCGAGAAGATCGGCAGGGTCAGAAAACAGGAGCGTGCTGTGCATGGCTCGGGTTATTTGAAGTTAAAAGAGTTGCCTGTTGCTAGCATTTTGAACAGCTGCTGCTGCTGTATCTTGTTCACCTGCAAAATCACCATTAGTTTGAGGAAATGTCTGCACCTGTATTTCTGTACACTTTCCAAGCTATGTTAACACCCAGAAAAGAGAGGAAGTAGTAAATCTTTCAAAATGTAATTAAAAAGAAAGTCAAGTTCATGGATTATAAAACACTCTCACTTTTCCCACCACCCCCCCCCTCTTTTCCCAAGGTACAAGGTATAACATATCTCACAGCAATGTCAATGTGGAGAAGCAGAGGTGTCTCCGAGTGAGTACTAAACCCAGCTGCAGGGATCGCCGAAGTGGCAAAAATAAAAATAATCTGAATGTAACCTGCTTTTCTGTTCCGTGTTATTGGAAACATCACATCAGTGTTTAAAAAACCTTTATTTTTCCAGTTTGACAAATACGCAATACAATTGCTTAGGGTAAAATGCAATTGGCCCTGGTTGATAAAGTGCTGTACTCAAGCTAAGTGCACAAGAGCTGTAATGTAGAAACAATATCGATCTGAATCTTCCTCTCTACAGACAGAAATGATGTGCACTAACAGTATACCTTCATGCAAGGAAACATCCTGCGGTCGAACCAGGTGATGATAGCGTTTGCATAGTAACATCTGTTATCTTTTATTCACCACGATATGCATCTACTGCGAGTTAGTCTTCAAGGATTTAAAAGGGCGCTATTGTGCTCATTTTCAGGTTCATGTTAGTATTGTGTGCCTCTAGTGTGAGTTTGCATGCTTTAATGTTCAAAAAGCTCTTTATTTTTCTCAGACTGCCTGAGCTGCTGCACCTCTTTTCACCCTCCGTCTAAAACCAGAGCCCATTCTGCTCTGATTGGTTTGCTGGCCGGCTCTGTTCAGAATCCCTTTATTCGTCCCACAGAGGGGAAATTTAAATTGTTGTGATTGGTAAACCACTTAGAGATGTCCCGCCCCTAAGCCTATCATATACAATGTGTTGAAACGCTAGCCAATAGAAGTGCAAGTGTGACAAAGTGACGTCACTGTGTTACGTAAATAACCAAAGGAGTCCAATAGAGGTGTTTTAAACGGGGGGTGCGTGTGAGAGAAACTCCCTATGGAGGGGACTGTTGGATTTTAGTCTTTGCAGATCATTTACATGCACAAAAACCTATAGAACACACTACAGGAAAGATAAAACCTCATATAGGGCCCCCTTTAACAAAGTGCAGTAATGACATGAAGCTGTCCCATGACATGATGACACTGTGTATTTCCTGGAGTGCGACACTGTGTATTTCCTGGAGGCGGCAGTGGGGCTCTGCGGTGTCACCCCAGACAGAAGAAGAAAAGGCAAATATTTTATTTTTCTTCAGGTTACTGCTGTGTAACAAAAACACATTAGATCTGTGTCAGATACCCCTCTGACACTTAAGGCTTGGCCAACAGCAGGACAGCAAGGAGATCATGAGATATATATGAGCTGAAGCATGGTGGGGGGGTGGGTGGAGGAAACTCCCACTGATACTCCCCTGCAGTCCCTCGCGGCTACACTGCTCATTCCATGAAACAGTCAATGGAGTGAAGAAAGAAACACCCACGGCTCTCACAGTCTTCTGGGATAAAAGGTTTTCTGGATGCGACAGGCATCGTTGGATAGTGAGTGAAATTCTGAAGTTTTCCCCGGAGACTGGACCCATCTGATTTTAGACTAACTAAAAGAACTCCCAGTGTGCACTCTGCATGACCGTCTCGTCCCCTCTGATCTCCCAAACCGCAGCACGGCTCAATCTGGATGCTAATTCAGTGTGGGGCTAACACATTCTGAAGGTGTGGTTCAGTAATTTCATTCACCGCGGCAATTGTGTGTTTCGTCCTCCTGAAAGCTGCCGCTCTGTGAGATGAGCTGTCTCTTGTCTATTAAAGATAAAAGGTTTGTTGATTAGGCTGATTTGACTGATTATCGTCTCTGTGGGTTTTATCTAGGGCTATGCGGTATGGCCAATAACTTCCATCAAGATTTAGGTCATTTCATATCTTATCAAAACCGATACAAAAATGTAATCTGTATAGTCTATATCAAAAGAGCACATGGTAAAGCCTATTTTTTTACACTCCTTTGGGAATTAAATACAGTGATCATTATGGTGTCATTTTAGACCTGCAGTGCGGAATTATCATCACAATATTTCCATAGCTTATATAGTTTACATCATTTTTTTGGCAAATATAAAGTAATATTCCCTGAAAATATTTAACATCAGAGTTTCTGGCACATTTTAGTAAGCATGTGCTTGTTGTGTATCACAATCATTTAAAAATGAATATATGATTAAATTGTGATTCTTAAACACTATCAAACATTATTGATTACTGGTTATTTTTCAGCTTGATTTTAGTCCCAGGTTGGGTTGACAGAAAATTAATAAAGAATCAGAATCAAAATCAGAAATACTTTTATTAATCCCAAACTGGGAAATCGTTTTTCATTTCAGCAGCGAAATACAAAAATAAGAAGCATAACAAATAAGTAGAACTAAAACTAAAAATGAGAAATATACAAATGTCAAGGTGAAACGAAGAAGCCGTGATAACGTTTTGGCTATCCTAAAATAAGTCAAATTATGGCATGAGAAGAATTTGTATAAAGAGCTAATATTTTCATGGAGATTTGACCGAGTGTTGTCCCTTTATTTAAAACTGGAGCAGAAACACATAGTGGCCTAACAAGCGTCCAGGTGAATACATTTGGGGAGTTATTGATTAAAAGGGATTGATCTTACATCTAAACACTAGACACTAACTGTACTTCATGGACATCGTAAAACAACTTCAGCATCCGTCACGTTGTTGGCAGTAATCAGAGGAGGGAGGAGTCGATTGAGATCCTTTCAAAGTACCAACACTATAATGTGAAACTACTCCTACAAAAGTTTGCAAATTAGCTCTTTAGGGTCCTATGATATTTGCAGGTGATTAATCACAACCTTGCAAAGCATCATATTGTTCACGCTCATAATAGCTGTGGTATCATAGTCTGTAAAATGACTCATCTGTCACAAAACTGAATCGAAGTAAAAAGTGTGAACGCGATACTACCTGGCAGAAAGATCACATGCCCCGCTGCCATTCCCTTTCTTTTCCACACCATTCCTGTCTCTCTTCACTATCACTAACAAATCAAGGCATACAAATACCCCAAAATAATCTTTAAAGAACAAGCTGATGTTATTCCTCCTCATTTACACTTTAACTAACTGATAAAATATGCAGCAAGAATCTTGTTGACAAGTGACAGAGCGGAGGAGTATGATATTTTACTTTTGAGGCTCAGAGTGACGGAGGAGGCTTGAAAGTTTTCCGCCTGCCTCCTGTGACGGGGAAGTGAAAACAACCGTGCGAAGGAAGAAAAAGTGTGGTGAGGAAACGCTGGGATTTGATTGCAGCTATTATAGAAATTAACCCAGGTGTAATTATGTATAAACTGTCCCGCTCTCCTGTGGCCATTGTTGTGTGCTACCCTGCTAACACGGCTCGTTGCTGAGAAAACACTATGACTCTATCACACTCAGATGAATCAGAATGCTGTGGTAGGATTTTTTTTCGCAGCCTCCAGGTCTTCAGGGAAATGGACACAATATGTCTTTCCCTGCTACAGCCCATTAAACTGCCATTTCACTGAGGCTCAATGTGAAATGTTCTTCTTCAGGTCACAGAGTCAACGACGGTCTGTGGCACTCCGTGAGTCTCAACACAAGGAATCTACAGATCACCCTGACGGTGGATAGTGAGCCATCCTCCACCATTGAACTGTGGGAACAACTCGAGTCGAGAAGCAACTTCTACTTTGGAGGTTGGTGAACTCTCCAGATGTTTGTGCAATATTAATAAAGCATTATTATTTCTCCTTAACACATGGAGAACCACATATAAGATTCACAATGGAGGAAAGTACTCAAAAACTAAGGCTCAATTCCAAACCGCCCCCTACACCCTACCCCCTACACACTATTGTGGATTCGCCACATTAAGTGCCGTTCCAATCCAACGATTGTGGAGGGGGAGTGGGTTTTCAAGCCTTCACCTGCTGCTCTACCTGACCGGACTCACCGCTGTGTGTGTCCGTCCTGAAACATGCTGTCTACAAACAGTTCCTGCAAACATTCAGACTGGTGGACTGCGCAAATCAAGATACACATTAGGTACATATCGTCATACTGATACGCTTTATTTGTTTTACTCAGGAATACGGTACCCGTGTGTAGTAAACGGTGTTTGTTTAATAATGAAGGTGTGTGTATTTACACACTAGTGCGAAACCAAGCAGCTTATATATATTTTATATATTTCAAAAATAAAAGAGGTTTGCAAATGCCAGTACGAATTGTTGGAGTTTCATTTTAGTTATTATTTTATGTTTTGTTGAAGAGATGCTGATTTGAAACCGTTGTTACGAAAAGTTACTGTATTTCCTGTTTCGGCCGGAGAGAGGGGAGTTCGTCCCAAAGCTCGCCGCTGTATTCACACCGTCCCCCGGAAAGAAGGGAGCCTCATTCAGCTGCGAGTGTGACTACAGACGGAGTGGGAGTGGGTAGGGTGTGGTTTGGAATTGAGCCTATGTGAGATGTTGAGGCACTTGCTTGAGTATTTCCACTGTATCCTTTTTTGATACTACTAATGCAGTATAATTTAAAGGCTGACTTTGTCATTTCTTCTCACTGCATTTCGTTGTTCCTTTATCTGCAGGTTCATATTATCGGTACAATTAAAGCAACTAGTGAATTATGATGTATTTGTGTGATTTAAGTAACCAAGCTGTATAAAAGTAAGTAAAATAAGCTCCATCTTTACAGGCGGACAAATACATTGAATTAAAACTCAGTGATATAATGTATATTATTCCAAAATGTTGCACAATTTGGACTCAAATGTCCCAGTCTGGGATTAATAAAGTAACTCTTATCTTATTTTAATGCTAAAATGCCCTTGTTCTTGTACTGAAGTAACATTTTGAATGCCAAACTTTTAATTGTATTTCTACACTGGTATTTTTTACTCATACTTATAAAGTACTTCTTCCACCTCTGCTTCCACACTAACACTGCATCATATGTCTTTTGTTTTAATCCAGGCTGCCCCAGCATGGACTGCCAGTACGTGACTCCGGACTTCCAGGGGTGTGTGCGGCTTATATTCATCAACAGCCAGCCGATGTATCTCAATCATGTACAGCAAGGGTTGCTGGGAAATTATAATGAGCTTCAGTTCGACACCTGCAACATACGAGACAGGTAAAGCAGTTTGAAGTTGCGCTTTTTATGTTATTAGGGGAGAGATATTAAACAGATGTTTGAAAAGACTTTGACAGCGCACGGTCAGGATGTGTCAAACGTGACAATCTGTAAAACATTATCCAAGTTGGCAGCAGAGACTTATTCATGCCCACGTTGTTAATTTTGAGATGGCAGTGTGTTGTCTGCAGAACTCACTGAAAGTCACTGACATCTTGTCCTATAAAGAAAAACACACTGACAGGATCATCCAATTAAATTGCAAAAGAAACTCGCCAACACCTTCTCTGGCAGAGGACTATGCTAACAAGCTGCTCCCTGCTGTCCTGTGTGCCTCCCCCACCCCCCCCCCCCACCACCCCCCCACCCCTATCCCTCATTACCCTGCACAGCTGTGGGCCCTGTGAATGGGACTGCCAGACCAACAAGCTCGATGAATGTCTGCATGTGGTTTGGAAATTGTAAAAGAAAGAGACAAACATGCAAACTGCAGTTTTTCCCCTGTGTTTGCCCCGAGGAGAATCCCTCCTTTGTCAAAGTACCTGCTTTCTAGTCCAGATTGTTCGCTGTCAGATGATATGCAAACACCACAGCGCTGCCAGTCTGTTGTTTCAGTTGGAGAAGGGAGGCACTGTAGGAAATGACAGGAGGATCAAGTGAGATGATTCCATTACCCAAGCTGAGATGCAAACATGTTTTGAATGAACGAAGGCTTCTTACTGGTCCCAATAAATAAATCACAAACATTCTAATAATGTAAACATTTCAAGCTACACCTTAGTGTTAAATGTTTGGCCTGTAAGGGAACCTGGAAACAAGCTACAGACAATGCCCTAAAGAATCTTATATAAACGTATTATACTATGAGAGCAATGGCAAAAATGAAACCAGTGTGCAAGTGCAAAGTTTCAAACCGCCAATACCACAGGAAGCACTTAATTTCCAAACATCTTGTGCATTTGATATGTTAATAATATATTTTCTGGCCTTTGATTTTCATCCGCTAGCAGCCAACGTTACTCTCCAGATCAAGTAACAATGATGAAATCCCACAGAACCAGAAACCTGATCTCAGTGCTCTAGTAAAGGCAGAGTAAGGCACGCGGTAATATTATTAAGAAGCAGGTTGCGTGACCTACTGATGGACTGACAGGGCTCTTTTGCAAGGTGGATTTTGCACAGTGAGCATTACCAAGCTGTTCTGCTACCTGAGGATAGCTACTATATGCTATATTGTTTATTGACTTTTAGCAAAGTGCTGTTTGGTAGACATTGAGTATTTCCAGGGCTTTTATTTTGAAGGGGATATTGCGATCCCACAGCAGGTTACGTTGCATCTTAAATTCATATGGGCACCAATCTAAAGCTGATGGTGGTGTCATTGTACATCCTTTTGCATCAACATTCTTTATTCATTGTGATAAGTTGAAGGAAAGATGTTGCCAATAACAGTTGCCTAATATATATCTTTTTTTAGAGGAAAGTGCAACAAACATTTTGTAAAGTTGTGCTTTACATGGTAGCAAACACTTGCCTATTTACACATCTAGTAGACAACCAAGTCCAGGATCCACCCATCTTTTAGCTCATGTTTGTCTCCTACAATTCCTGATGTAAATATCTTGCTCTTTATCTGCTTAATACGTCACTTTCATCACCAGCTACATGCTAACATTAGCTGTAGTTCGTTCGGTGGTCGGCAAAAGCCATACGATGGGTTTATCAGAGTTTGCAGGAGTGATTCATACTTTCTGTGGGTTTGTCACAACATATGGCAGACTTTGCAGTTTTTTCACTCATCATTTATACAAAAAATATTGATTACAGACTACAAAGAAATACTGAAATCTAAGTGATAAAGAACATTTGAATTTACCCTCACTGCAGAATGTATTGTTTGGGATTTCTCCTGCAAATGAACAGTCTGTGCTTTACGCAGTACATTTATATTCAGCTCCAAAGAAAATGAAATATCTGAGTGAGTGACACATCCACCCTTTTCTTTTTGATGTGGAGTTGATGTCTTTGCACTCCCTGTGCTATAATCCGCAGCGAGGAAATTACATGTGAGGCTGCAGTACAGCTTTGTCAATGTTTATTGCATTGATGTTAACTCTGCATTTCACTCGCTGCAGCTTATTCAACGACCCAAGTGTTTGAGAAATTAGCTTTTATCAGAGTTAATCTCCTTTTCCTGTGTCTAATTAAACATTGCGGCTCAATTTACGGTCAGTGTGTGCGCTTAGGTGTGCTGGCTACTGTAACTCTGTGACCTGTAAGGGAGCCCATGAACCCATCAGAAAATAGCATGATGGTAATTAAACCAATGGCTGCAACCTTATCCGTGTTGCGGCTGGCCCGCTCTGCTGCTGTTAATAGGTGAAAGATGAAAGTGTATGAAATTATAGATGCATGCTTGAAAGGCTGGCAATTATGTGAAACTGAAGGAGGCTTGAGGAAGGGACTATTAATCAGAAGAGTGCGGTTTGAAATTTCTGTGAAGCGCTCATTGTGGCGAAATCCCATTAACAGGCATTCTAGTCTGAAGGTGACAGTAATGCTTTTATTTTTAGAGAAAAACGCCAGGACATGTCAGCTTTTTTCAAATCCAGACGGAGCACAGTTTGAGACACCGTCATATCACAGTTCTTGGGGTTTTTAATGAAACATGAATAAACAGCAAATTAGTCTTTTGGGGTTGAGTTTCAAAGCGTTTGTTCATAATTGCCTACAAAAGAATAAAAAGAAAAGGGAGAAGGGGTCTTTCTTACCTGATAAATAAAAGATTATGTTTGCAAACTCTAACAAAGGCAGTATCTTTATGCTGCCTAATGCGTGAGAAATGCCTGGGAGATTTGTGTGATCTTTTGTTTTGCTGTCTAAAAATTGCCATGTTTTTTTGCCGCTCCTAATAGCTATATTTGTTGAGGAAATATCAAAGTAGTGGAACATTTGCCAGGTTGTAGGTAAAACTGTATTATGAGTTACCTAAAGCTGCAGCGGTTATTCTATTTCAGTCAGAAAACTCACCTGTTTCATTAATATGTTTATTACAAACAGTATAGTTTGAGTTTGGCGTCTAGGCTCGGGCCTCATCACTCCACATATTAACATAGAACATTGAGTGATGATTAGATAACTATCCCCGAGCCTACAGGTGGAAGCTGGGGAGGAAGCTGGGGTGGCGGTGAGGCAGGCGAGCATCGCCAACGTCAACGCAGTAGCAGCAGCAGCAGCGGTGAGGTGAACATATTAGCAGCGTGGAAACAGCAGTAGTAGCAGCAGCAGCATTAGCGCGGCAGAGGTAGGCGGGGCCAACAGCCTAAATAGAGCGCCAGATTAGGGGACTATGTTTGGTTGGTTTTAAGTGTGACGAGGGGCGTTATGTGCGAATGTATCATTGGTGCTCGAGTTGACTGCCTGAACTAGCTGGCAGGCTTCGCCAATTAGTCTACCAATTGGAAAAATAATTAGTTACTATTCAAAATGATTACGATAATTATTTCGCTTTCAAGCTTTTTGAATGTGATAATTGCTGCATTTTTTGTTAAATCAAAAGCTCTAACGCTGCACTGTGACTTTTATCTTGTATTTACACCTGTTTCATTCTGCTTTACCCTGTTTCTTTTATACTAAGTCTTAAATGGGCCCTATAATGCAAATGTTCAGGTTCATAATTGTATTTAGTGTCTCTACTGTGAAATGTGTACATGCTTTAATGTTCAAAAAGCTCTGCAGCACCTCTTTTCACCCTCTGTCTGAAACCAGAGCCCAGTCTGATGTAATTTGTGAGCTGGCCGCCCTTTAGCCTATCATGTACAATGTGTTGGAGCATTACGGGGGTTGTGAAACTCTCTCTGGAGGGAAATATGGGGATTTTAGCTTTTGAAGACCATTTACATGCATTAAAACCTATATAACAAACTACAGGAAAGAGACACTCCATCAATAGGGCTTCTTTAATGCGTTTAATGTACTGCAAAGCTTTACAAATAAACTTGCCTAATTAAGAAAGTATTGAGAATCCTCTCCTGATATGACACGGTTGTGTAAAAAACGTCTTTCTTTTTTTTTTGCAGATGCCTTCCTAACCTATGTGAACACGGAGGCCGCTGCTCCCAGACGTGGAGCTCTTTCTCCTGCGACTGTTCAGGAACAGGATACTCCGGAGCCACCTGTCACAACTGTGAGCAGTTCTTCTTCGCACTTTTTCATTTCTTCGTCTAGTCTCAACCTGCCATTTTGCCCTCTGCACCCCCTCATATTTTCTAGGTCTACTGAGCTGTGTCATTTGATTCAGCACACACCTGTCTTGCTCGTAACTTTTCTTCGATTTGTGCAACTGAGAGGAAAGCAGAACCTGGTCCTGTCTCAACGTGACGTGACCTTACAAACACGGCTGTTATTCTCACTTTCAAATTTCGGAGAATGTATTTTTTCCGCTATATCCTGAAATAGCTTATGGCTGACTTTAGATTGACTTGACTTCAAGGGTTTTCTCTCATGGGTGTTGCTTTTATTTTATGATGCTCCGCAACACCGCTTGATATATGCAGTGGCGACAGCTGTTAGAAACTATGTGTGAAATTCCCCTGCCCCAGAATCTTGATTTCTTGTATATATGCAGGGAAGCAGAGTTTTCTTTGCATGTTGGAGGGAACATGACAGATAAGAACATAGGCTGGATTAGAAATAAGCCTTTTTTTTAACTCAATCAACTCCCCCAATGTTTACATTTGCATTTTCCCTCTTAGAGCTCAAACTTAATATCTGAAGACTTAAACCTTTGAAACAGATTGACAGCTGACTGTAGTAAGGGTGATGTCTGCATGTAAAGTGTGGAGGGTAGTTTCTTATTTGCAATATTAGAAAATACATGAACAGAAATGTAGCAATGTAATAAATAGTGTCTTTGTTGTATTCTCCCTTGTTAGCATAGCTTTTTAGCTTACTACTGGAATCACTTCCAAAACAAAAGAGTTCTTAATATTTTGTAGGTTTAATTAAAAAACCCAATAAATCCAATATATAGTAACTTACAGTTGTTAGCACTGTTAAGCTGCACATGTGCCATTTTGATGATTGCTTTCAGATACTTTAATGCCGTTTGAGCAATAAGAAGATTGCATTCTGTTGATAAATCCTGTTCAAATCCTCTAGATTTTAAAATGGTGAAAAGGACAGGGAGTCCTAACTGTAGTATCCAAGACCCCGTTTTCGAAATTGCTGATTCGGTGACTGCCAATTTAAATCTGAGCTGAAGCTGGCCTCACCCCTTTGGAGCGTCATGATCTCTCTGTCTGAAGAGAGAAGTTTCTACCGAGACACTCAGCTAAACACTGCCGTGATTAAACCCCATACTATGTTCCAAACCACATCCAGCATTATTTCTGAAACACTTCTCAGTGTTTACCTCTAGAACAGAGACAGTATATGTATCATATAAACAACAACTCTAAGTCCCTCCTGCAGACATCCTGCACAGAGACACAGAGGTGCTGCAGAGGGGATTCAGCTTGCGGCTGCATATTGCGGACGATAGATTGAGACGTGTCATGTGGGCGGGACGTTGCCAAGAGTTCAATATAAAGCCAGCCCACATTTCCGATATGACGTCATATCGGCAGCAAATCTGGATCAGCTCGTTTGTACCCCCCGTTTTTAGAGATGTGGGTAAGGAGGAAAAGAGAGAGGGTTGTATTTTCGGACACTTTGTGAGTCTGCTTACACACCGGGGACACGTATTTATGTATAAAAGACAGGAGAATGTGCATTTTGCATAATAGGGACCTTTAAACAAGCTGTTATTAATAATATGTTGCTGATCTAAAATGTGCCTCAAAAGCAAAAGATGCATACAAATTAAATTTGCAGGACATCAATAAGGCCCATATGTCACCGACATCCTGTTTTTAAGATATGACAAAAATAACTTAAAAATATCCTCAATAAGGAGTATATAGTGTTTTTGCAGTCAGATGACTCATTCAGGAGGAAACTGTTGGGAGCGTGGGCTGATTCTGGGAGGAAAAACTGATTTGTGTCCCTGTTCTGTTTCCCCAGCCATCTATGAGTCCTCCTGTGAGGCCTACAAGCTGATTGGCAGCTCCTCAGGCTTCTACTCCATTGATCCAGATGGTAGTGGTCCCCTGGGGCCCACACAGGTATACTGCAACATGACAGGTAAGATCATTGTAATTCACATGTTGTCACCTTTACCCTTTTTGAGTCCCACTGAGGACTGGCAGACTGCTCAGTGTAAAGAGTCCACTCACTTAGAGATCACACTGCATCGATCCGTCCCACCACGGCCATCTGACAGTTTACGATCCAGTAAGAAATCATTACGGACACTCAGGGCAGTCCCTGAGAGTTCAGGACATATCAGCGGGGAGTCAATAGCTTTAGTCAAAGTCCAGGTGGTTACACTGCAACATTTAAGCATCCTTTTGGGGCTTTTACACTCTTCCTGTTTGGTTTGGTTAAAACAAACCCTATTTGGGCCTGTGTGGAAGCTCCCACTCCTGCTGATTGTGATTTTCTTCAGAAAGCAAACCTCAAATTGTTCATATGAGCCATGTAATACGTTTATGTAAATATGTTGGTACCTATGGTAACACTTGTGTGTCAGAGTGGTTTATTTTCATCAGGTCCATGTGAGTATTCCTGCTCCTTTTCATCCTGTCAGTATATGTTTGTCATTTTTCCATGACATGCAGTCAATTTGAATAATAACCCCACTGAAAAATTCCCTATAGTTATTTATTGTAAGCCAGGTGAGACGTACAGTAATATATCTAATAAATCATTGGTTTTCCAAGGCTGAGAATATGGGTTTCCCCTTCTGAGAAAGCTTGGGAAACGCACCGCCCTTGGATTGCTTGATTTGTATTTATTCCTGCATGCCAATGGGATCAGAATTATGTATTTGAGCCCACTGAGAGTCAACATAAGACATGATAGTTTGACATAACACTAGACTACACTCAGGATATAAAAAGGGAGAAATCGGCGACACTAATACAGTTCCCCAAACAACTTTGTTTCTGAACTAACTTGTTGACTAAATCAAACATTGTTAAGCTATTCTGTGACTCAATGTGACCTTCATTTGAAAACAAATCTAATATGTATTAATTTCAATTCACTGAGCCTCCCTCTTGGACCCCCCATGGCCCACTTCAAATTGTAAAACCTCTCCATTATAAAAAGTGCAGTGTGTCCTCCAAGTCACCCGAGTTTTATTTCCTCAGGTGGGTCATCATGTTTACTCCTCTCTGTTGTTTCTAAAAGGCTAGAATGAAGACCAACTCTACTTAACACACAAATAGCAATTCAATTTGTCATTGGGGCTTTAACTCTTATTTAAGAATAAACACTCTTCTCGCTAAAACCAGTCAATACTCTCCCTTAATCGGCTTTAGGGCCCCAAACAAATAAAGTTAGTTCCACTTGTTCCACTCGGCCACTAGAAGCATCCTTTCCGGGTATCATAATGATGTTCAGATTATGGCTTCTCAAATTTAAATGTGCCACAACTTAACAGGCTTACGTCTCTAAAGCCCCACTAGTGGCCTTAAGAGGCAGCAATTCTCATTAGAGCAGGGTCATTAAAGTCAAAGGGGTTAATCCCCCTGGGAACATTAATCTGCTCAGTAAATTTCATGGTGGTCTGCCATTAAGTTATGATAACATTTTTGAGTTGGCTGGTATTTTGGACAGAGGGTAGTGCCACTGAAAATAGTCCCACATGGAAATTCATTTCATGTATTTAAACAACGATCTGCTCATTGGAGTGGATTTTTTTTCGTGTCTGATTGTTCAGGATTTCCCAAACATTATACAGATTCATCCACTGAGACGATGAATATCCACATCAATTACCCTTTAGATTTATGAGACATCTCTTTGTATTTTATTTGCCGCCCAAGGGTTAATAATTGACCTCTTGCTAAAAGATGAGGATATTTAAGAGCAAGGAGCAATCCAAACTAAATTCACTCTAATCTGTGTACATTTCCATTTGACATTTGATTATTCACAGTATATAAATACTTTAATGTCATTTTGCAGGATTGTTGGATGTATGTCTTTGGTCTAAATATGGAAACAATCACTTTCCATTCGGTCATCCCCGTCAGACTCTGCCATATCATTGTGATCTTTTGATGGCAGGAATACCCAATGTGCCCTCTTTCACCCGAACGGCCACCTGAGATGTGACATTTGAAAGACAGCGAGCTGGACACAACCTGATCCACGCTCCTCCTGACATGTAGGACAAAACACATTCAGTGAAGTTTTGACACCGTGGAGACAGCATTCATCACCAGCCTGTCACTACTTTCTCGGCTACTTTGTCCTTTGCAAGGTTAATGTAGCGGGGACATTACAGAGGGAAGCGATGCCACCTCCCCGCTGTCTGGTTCTGGCATTTTGTGTTTCCAGTCCTCCCCTCGCAGAGCTGCATTGTTCGGCAGCAGATATGCCTCTACTTGACCTCAATTAAGGAATCTATTAGATATGTAAATAGCTCTAAGCCTGACAACCTGATGTGAATAATCACAAAGTGGAGGGGGATTTTTCTCTCAGACAGAGTAAA
Organism: Eleginops maclovinus; assembly: GCF_036324505.1. Taxonomy (NCBI): domain Eukaryota; kingdom Metazoa; phylum Chordata; class Actinopteri; order Perciformes; family Eleginopidae; genus Eleginops; species Eleginops maclovinus. Next base: position 5,416,445 of record NC_086355.1, read on the forward strand.
CATGAATTCCAGATAATGGAAACTGAGCCGGGAAGGAAGTAGGACTCCTTATCTGATTTTATTTTACAAATTCTCCACTTTTTCAAGTGTTATACATGGCAAATAATCACTAATACTTATCCTGCTGCACAGATTCAGTCCTGTGGAACTGAAAGGTTTATATTTAAGATGTTTGACGTTCAAAAGGTCATACAATCGTGGATTGAGAGCAAACGCATTCATTAGGAGTTCAGTGATTCAGCAACAAAGATTTCTGAAATGTCACAGTAACACTGATAGCTTAGCCAGCAACTCAGAACAACTGACTCGCTAATGAAGTGCCGACGTGTACCTACAGTCATATATGACACACAAATCAAATCACACACCACAGGATTTATTGTAAAATAAATGCTGTTTTTATTTGTGGACTTGCCTGTTTGGGGATTTTCCATTTTCGTTTGTTTTGCCAATTCTGTTACTTGCTTACTTTTCCATTTAGTCTTTAATTTACAATTTGTTATTTAGGATTTTAAGTGCACTTCTCCATGAAAGTCACAACTGGCCCTTTGACTGGTAATATTAGGAAATAACTCCCACTGATAAAGTAAATAATGGCTCTGGCACATTAACTGTTTTCCATTGACAAACAAAACAAGAGGGTCCCTTATATGAAATATGCCCACTATGCCCCTTGCATGAGTAATGGGATTGTGATATTTGCTGTAGTAAAAAAACAAAACATTTTAGTATTAGCTTTTGAGGATATAGTGCTGATGCAGTTCATGCTAACAGGCTATCACATGGTGAGCTGTGGGCAAAATGCTAACAAAGTAGCATGCTTCTTATTGCAGTGGGTTTAGACAGATGGAAGGTCATTAGGTCCATGTTCACACCGCTCTCTTTAGAATACGAGGTGTGAACTGGAGATTGAGCCATTGACACGTTTCACTTTAGAAAGTGAGGAAAGTCCAACGTTGCTGACAGATGCTAAACTTTTTTCTTGCAGAGGAGAAGGTGTGGACGGTGTTGACGCACAACATCACGGCTCCAGTTACAGTCCAGGGCTCCTCGTTTCTCAAACCTTACGTCATGAACTTCAACTACAGCGCCTCGGCTGATCAACTCCGTGCCATCGTGTCGGGCTCTGAGCAGTGCCAGCAGGAAGTGGTTTACAACTGCAAGAAGTCCCGTCTCTTTAACACAAAAGGTGAGTATTTATACCTGCTGTAGTGCTGTATGAGCTGTGATTAAATCATTGTTTCACGCCAACAAAAACAACAAATTCAACAACGAAGATATTTAGCTGTTAAACTAAAATAAAAAAGGGAAGCCTACAAATGCAAAACTTACTCCACAATGGTGTTTGATGTCTTTGAGTTGAGTGTTTGGCTGTAGTGGTGGTCCAAGTGAGGTGAGCAATGGAGAAAATAAGCATCCAGTTGGAGTATGGGGATGGAGGGCACAAGGTTGGGGTTGATGTTGTTGTCCCTGAAAGGTTTGGGAACCTTTGAATCTCCAGCTGTTGGATGAATGGTGTGTTCTTAGACTGTGGCAGGCTTTTTCAGTAGGGATAAAGTTTAGGGTTAGGGTTTGAAAGTGACCTAACAGGGTTGTGAGTGTGCGCATATCCCTTTGGCCAGTGCAGCACCTTGACAGATAACCTTGCATTTTGTTGTTGTAAAAGTTTAGCAACTGTTTTTGTGTTGCCATAGCTTTCTCTTTGCGCACCCCCTCTGTGTTGCCAGATTGACCCCATCTGAATGAATAAGGGTCTGCTTTTTTTCAGTTCTATCATTCATTTGAACATGGCCTCAGTGTGTAAGTTGTGTGACTTGACTGTTCTGTACTTTGCAGCATCAGCGGGGGGGTTGTTGTTACATTGTGAATTGAAAGTCAGGCTGTCTGTGCTTTGTCACATTGGAAGCTGCTGGTCCTTGGACACCCTGCCTTCTGCTTCACTCTTGTTATATTTTCACAATAACTGGAGAGTCGTCTCCAATCTTTTCGTGTGAATTCATCTTGAACTGCTTTGGCACCTACGGTGTCCCAAACAACCAAACATTTGCTCTTAAATCATGAAACATTCATGAAGTTCCAGATTTCGCCATTCCCAATTTCCCCAGGGGCCTTGCATGTACAAACAAACAAGTTCATTATCACACTAGACATCAAAGAGAAAACGGGAAGCAGCCTATTTTAAAGCTTCACAAACAATTTCAGAAACAGTCTACGGTTTTCAATGGTTTACTTTGTTGTTTGGCACAAAAATCTCCTGTGGAAGAAGGTCAAATGTCTCTCCGCGCTTCACTTTCCTGAGCGTGTAGACATTAAAAATAACACTGGTGATATTAAATATACTTTACAGCATATTCAAATTGATCCTTGGACAACATTGCACTTCGCATGCTAATTTCCAGGGAAACAACAGCAGCACTGAATCCGCCCGCTGAGTTTATGCAGGGATTTTCCGAGAAGATCTGAAGTCAAGCTGAATAACATGTCACCTCTCTGCCATCTTTCCTGTCAGTTAACAGGTTCAGTCATTTACTGGTTTTGTAAAAGAAACCTTGGTCTGCTTTGCATTTGTTAACACACTTTTGTTGTTTAGCACCTGTAATGAACCCAGTTCGCTAAGAGGTAACAATTGTTTTTACAAAGTGACGCTTGCTGTTTTCACGTTCTTATTTGAACGATTTTTCAGTATTGATACATCTATTTAGGTTTTAATACCCAACTGGGATTGATTGTGTTTCTTACAAAAGGACACCAACTGAATGAACAAACCAAATGTTTGAATTGGCCAGTTTTGTTTCACTCTTGTTAGATAGATCGATAGCCCCCCCCCCCCAGCAGAACGCAGCAAAGAAGAGTGCACTGGCAACAACAGACTGGTAGAAGATCTCCAAAATCTTGCTGCACACGTTAAAGGATCTCAGCTTCCTCCGGAAATAGTTGGCTCATCCCCTTCTTGTACACAGAGTCAGTGTTGGCCCTCCAGTTCAGTCCGTTGTCTAGGTGCACTCCCAGGTACTTGTAGTCCTCCACCACAGCCTCATCCTCTCCCAGAATGCTCAGGGGCAGTAGAGAAGTCGTCTTCTTCCTGAAGTCAGTGACCGTCTCTCTGGTCTTGGCCACATTGAGAAGCAGATTTTTCCCAGTCCACTGCACAAAATCACCAACCAGTGGTCTGTACTCCTCCTCACGTCCATCCCTTATACACCCTACCACTGCAGAGTCATCCGAATATTTCTGCAGGTGGCAGGTTAAAGTTCTCTGCCAGACATGGTTTCTCTGAGTGATGTAAGTCTGTTCAACCAGCAGCTTTTGAGCTGTGTCTTGTATTCGTCTACATTTGAGAAAAAGTCATTTGCAGTGTCACGCTTTAAACACTCTCATTTTTGTTTGTTTGAGATTGATGAAACACCAATCGTTGGCGACAACCAGCACTTGTTTCTTTGGCGTTGAAGTGCCATCATCAGAATCTCAAATCACCATTCCAATTTCGGCCTGTCACAGTAATCCTCGAATGCTGTTTGTTCTCAAATCTTTCGTATTTGAGCTGCGAGTAACATTGCAGACTCTAGGCACTGCTTGAAGGGGCTTCATGTGCAGGAGTTGTCAAAATGTTGATTTCCCTTAATCTCAGTGGGGAGACAGAGAGATGCATTTGCTTTGCTGGCTGTGAACTTGTCCTGACATTATCCAGCCAATTTGAGAAGGAGAATGAGAGTCATCTCTGCTTCAGGAAGTATTGATTGTCTTATTTGTGTGTTCAGTGTCTGAGGAGTGATTTAAGATGAGCAGCCGTTTAAAAGGGAACAGATCTACAGTGAGCTAATAAAAGGAAACAGTTGAAAGACAATGAAGAGTTAATTGATTTCAAGATTTGTTATTCTTACGTTGGCTTGTTGGCCAGGGTTGCAATAGCAAACATTATTTTCTGTCCTATTAACAACTGCAAATACTGTTCGTCTTCTTTTGTTTTTGTACTTCAATTCAGACTTTGGCTTTTCGGACTCACCTTTTTTGGCATTTCCCTGTTTGACATGTAGGGCTGGTCGATGTGGAGAAAAGCAAATGTCACAATATTTTCATTAAATAACCTTGAAATATTGCAAAAGATGTCGCTTTCGCAAAAGATTCAAACATTGTGATTTTACTTTAACAATTACCGGTCATAAATTGGCAGGTAATGACAAAGGGTAAAGGTAATTAACAGAACAACCATAACAATTCCTAAAAATACAACACACTTCTATCATGCAGTCTTTAAAACCAGGAAAAGACACAACTAATGAAAATATCCCAAATCTAAAACCGTGTCTCATTTCATAATATTAATATGATATTGATTGATTGCTCAGCACTAATTAAGTGTTGACAAAATGCCTGCAAGATGTTAGGAAATATGCTAAATGATGTAATTAATAGCATATTAGATAATTCAGCATTTTTTCACCTTGTCTATCGACGCCGTAGACAGCGCTGTTTGTTGAGTCGGGTGGTGTGGCGCTGTCAGTAGCACTGAAACAGAGGAGATCAATAGACAAACAGACAGAACATGTATTCACTGATTGGTTTCTTAGCCTGCATGCTTTTCCATGGTTGTAAGGAGAGCAACATCGAGAGGAAAGAGAGAGAGAGAAATAGCGGGGCAGCGGGGGTGTTTCTGCACCTCCCCCTGCTGATTGTGACGGAGAATTGTAAACAAAATCAAAATGTGTTTAGGCTCTCTTCGTGTTACCTTCCCATGTGAGGGCTCTGATTCATAATTGTAATTTAAAAAAAGAGTAGCCTTTCGCAACGCTGCTATTGCACGGTTAAATCAATGTATTTATTTAATAAAGAAAATTGCCACCTTGCAATGTCCCCCCACCCCCCAACACTAAGTCACGTGATCCTGTCGCCTGGCCTGGGTGTTACGCAACGACAGTAACAGGAGCCTATGTCTGTTCCAATGCATTTATCCCCCCTTCTCCATCATGAGCCTCAATGCCATCCATGGCTATTATTAAGTTTAAATCTGGCAGTTTTTCTCTATTTCTGATTTCTGGAAAATTAACCACCATATTGATTGTCATCGAGTAAACCATGGTGGCATTAAACCGTTTGTCAAGGCTGTCAGATCCTGTTGTGTTATCTACACGCAGAATTTCACATGGAGGGTGAGTTAATAGAGACGGGACATTGTTCGCTGTATCATACTAATATGTCATGTCTATCCATACATTTAAACGTATGCAGCTGTAATGTATGCCGGGTAGGACGAGGGCATCTTACCATGTGACACTTGATTATGTGTTGTGACATGTGGCTTAATGGGCTTCTCCCTCTCGCTGGCCTCATCTTCGATGCACGGTCACGTTGTGTGACGGATGATTGAGGCTGGATCACTTAACCCCATAGTGGAGGCAATGAATTATGCCTTTACGGTCTTACCTCGTGTTCACATAGGAATCTTATCACGAAGCCCAAGCAGAGAAACATAACAAATCCATTTACGCAAAAAAAAGATGTGTTTGTTTATTTCACATAAAACGTACATACAAATAAGCAATGCAGCAGATGTAATGTATAGAGCCAACATGTCACTGGTTCGGCTTTCAAATTGGAGTTGATAGCAAAACAACAGGATGTTACAGAACGTTAAAGTGTGAATGCATTGAATATAACTGTGTGTGTGTGTGTGTGTATGAAGCTGGGTCTGTGCAAGCATATATTATGTCATGTTTAACAAGTAGACACATTTTCCTTGCTGCTTAAACACTTTATCTGTGGACTTAAAGCTAAAATGGTCTAATTAGGTTATTTTTTTAGGTAAAATGTTGCGCAATATTGTGAAAAACCGTAATCAGTTTTATTTGTTTGATTTTATCCTGTGTATGATGTCTCATGCAGTGGAAGCCTCTCGCGCTGCAGCCTCTCACAGAACAGTTGTATCTGTTGCATGCTATCTATACATCTTTAATATTTGTTTGGTGTATTTGTTTGTCTTTATTCGTCAGTGCACCCTCATATTTTTACATTTTGAGATGGATGCAGTGGAGCAAAACAAATGCAATCCCTCCTTCTTTAACCCATGACCTTGAACTACTTAAGCGTGAGCTCTGGCCGGGAACCCGAGTGTTCCACGCGGTTACCGACTGTCTGCTGTGTTGTTTCAGATGGAAGTCCGCTCACCTGGTGGCTGGACTGGCAGGGAGAGAAGCGCAGCTACTGGGGAGGCTTCCTGCCCGGAGTCCAGCAGTGCTCCTGCAGCCTGGAGGAGAACTGCGTGGACATGAACTACTTCTGCAACTGTGATGCTGATAGTGACTCATGGTATGTTGTGCACACACACTCACACACACACAATTGGTCATTTTTTTACTCCAGAGAGAACATTTCCTGCAATATTTTTATTGGAAGAGGTGTTTCTATTATTTTGTCCACCACATGTATATCTATAAGGGTAGGCAAAATGTTGCAACCCGGTTTCGAAGCACCACCCAACCAGCTATAAAAGACATATTCAGATCCTTGAGTTAAGTGAAATACTTAAACCACTCTGTAAAATACGTTGAAGTAGTTATTGTGCAGTCAAATGTTTCCTATCAGTGTTTTATTTAATATACAGTGTTTTTGGATTCATTTCACTGCTGCATTCATGTGTATACAGTTTTGCATTTAGTTGTTTTTGTGCTTATTTAACGCCATGTTTACTGTTGGTAGAATAATCTACATCACTGCATCATATTGTATAAGCCCATTATATTTATGGAGCTTCTGCTGTTCTGTGAGAAGCAAAAAACGTTCTAAAAGGTCAAAGCGAAACAGAAGAATGACCCTGTATCCAGCTGATTGTAAATGGTTATTAAATAGCTTCTACAGTTTAAGAAGTAATATTAAACTTTATGGACCACTGTATTCTTTACTCAGCCTTTCAGATGTACTGGGGTTGAAGTACAACTAACTGAACTTTGTGCAGTTATAGAAAAGTAGTATGAGTAAATGTACTCATTCAAACTCCACCACTGCCTCCCACCTCATCATCCACAATAAGCACACCGTTAAATCAACCTCTGTCGGTAAAAACAATTGAACATTACAGGCTTGATTAATAGATGATCTATTTGTTTAAGCTGGGGGTTCCCATTAAAGTGGCTGATGAGTATACAGCTCCGGAAAAAAAATAAAGAGACCACGCTAAATGTTTCTTTAATTTCTATCTCTTCATGTATGGCAGCCAGTCCAGTGTCTGTTGGATTCCAACACAGGGAAAAAATGTCAGTAGTTTAAAGAATTCAATAAAGAATATTAGTTTAACTCAAAGACATGTCTATAAATAATAAAACAAGAGAACGTGATGATGCTGAAGCGGTCTCTTGTTCTTTTTTCCGCGGCTGTAAAGGCACCCTGTGCTGATCTAAAAATAAGATTCCCCGTGTAAATGTCCAAATATGCAAAAGAAAAATGGGTCAAGACCATGAGAGAAATAAAACCCAGATGAATAATAGCATAAATGATCTCATAATCGCTCGCTCTCTGGTTCATCCATAAACTGAAAGCCTGAGATAACCCCGCAGATGAACTACTCATGATGATTAAGCCAATTTATCGATTTGGGATTCAACCAAAATCAATTAGGAGAGAATGAATCTACGTCACAGAGCACCTAGAACATCTCAGAGTCCAGAATCTGCTTTCTATTTTTCTTTCTGCCTCTATCTAAAGTTCATTCGAATCAATTGAGGCGGAATTTTAAACAATCTCATACCAGGTGTTTACCCCGATTTGATTAATTACAGCTCAGATATTACCACAATCAGGATCAATCTAATCATAGTTTTAAGCTCTTAGGGAAAAAACAAAACCTGCATTGTAGTGGTGGTGTATTAGACGCTCTTTGTTTACTGTGTGTTAATCCAATGCAAAGCTCCTCTCGATTCAGCTCAGTTTGCATATTTCCAGAGGCAGCTGTCTGCACCGTGATAGATTGCTCCTTTTTTAATGTGTTTACTCTACGTTAGGTGCTAATGCAGAGGAATGGATGCCTTTATCTGAATCCCCAGAAAGTCATCCACCCCGAGGGCACCGTGTTACTATTTATTTATTTCTGTTTTGTGTGCCACAGGGCTAATGACACAGGAATCCTCTCCTATAAAGACCACCTGCCAGTGAGCCAGATAGTCATTGGAGACACCAACCGAACGGGCTCGCAGGCTGTGTACCACATCGGCCCTCTGCGTTGTTATGGAGACAGTAGGTGATCACCTCAGTGTTGAAGCGACTGTGCCAGATTTGGCTGCAGATGGATACCTTGATTCCCACTTTTAGGATTGATCAGAGCTCTGAGGATGCCTTCACGCCTCATGTGTTTATTCACGAGCACAAAGTTAAAACAAATCTGTTTTCTAACAAGTCAGACCTCTGGCTGCGAGGACTATAACCTCGTGAAATCTGTCTTTGCAAACTCATGTTGTGCAGCCAGGCAAGAGTCCAAAAAATAAGGAGAGACACCGGGGGGGGGGGGTTGGAGGGGTTGGAGCAGAGCCTGAAAAGCTTCACGGGAACATGAAAGAGGTTGTAGATATTTTATGCTTAATGTCCCAGAGTGAGGTGTGGACAAAGGGCAGGGAATTTTTAGTAGCTCATCTGCAGTCAAATGTAGCTCAGACCCCCATGATTTTACTTCAAATTCGAGTGGAGAGAGTGTTTCCTGCAGAAATTAAATATGTCTGCACAGGACGTGAGGAATATTTCCTGTGTGTGACCTATTTAGTTTCCTCTTTCCCACTACGGAACAATTTCTCGACATTATAAGATATTTTTCTCAGCTAAACCATAATGTTATGAATGTATGAACATGTACAGAAAAGTGTTTTCTATTATGCAAATAATTGTATTACAAACAGTTTGCCAAGAGGAGTAATAGCTTTGGTAATTTGCATTTAGTTTCCAGACTTTATTATTCCCTTGAAATAAACCTTTTTCATGTAATCGAAAATTCACATTCAAAGTCGTTTTTATACGAGGAACTGATTTAGTTTTAATGGTATTATTTGACTTTATCATTTAACCTCAGTACCACAGCATCCCCGAGCAATGAGCCCTCCTAACAAAGGCTCTGGACATTTGTTTAATGTGCTAAATAAAACGGCTGAAAAGAGAATCTGCATATAATGTGAAATACAAACACTGTCTCACAACAGGAACTGCAGCATTTGTTTTCTGTAGAAATGCTCAAAACAATTATGGAACTTGTTTGCCACATCTCCTGCAATGCTGTGTGAATAATGCTGGTGCTTTTTAGTGGAAATGAATTGGAGTCATAATGTTATACATTTATTAAAACCTCCTAAAGAGACAGTCGGGTGTTCAGAGTGTGTATTCTGACACCAAAGGCGCCTTCCTGTTTGCCACCTGAAGTCAAATGTGGAAATACTGATGACAGATTAAATGTCATGTTTCATTAACGGCTTTTCCTCAGGTTTCGTATCCAAAACTGATGAAAAGGTGCAAATTAGGCAAGCAGGGAAACTGAAAAAAGGCAAAAAGGATGTTTTACTTTGTGCACAGCCTCCAAGTCAGGAATCTTCCCATCTCAACTCGTTTTCTCTTTTCATTACAGAGTCTATTTGGAACGCGGCGTCTTTCTACCAGGAGTCCTCCTACCTCTACTTCCCCACGCTGCAGGCCGAGCTCGCCTCTGATATCTCCTTCTACTTCAAGTCCAGCGCGCCTTCAGGAGTGTTTCTGGAGAACCAGGGCCTCAAGGACTTCATCAGAGTGGAGCTCAGCTGTGAGTCAACGTTCTGACCAGAATAGACAAGTAGGGATAGAGAAGTACATGACAAGGGCATGCAAACATAAGAACACCCACACTAAGCTGTCAGGGATATATTTTTTTTGTTAGGAAAAGCACATAGATGGAAATGCTAGCTGTACTGTAGTTGACAGTTTAATTTCCCCTAGAAGCAGGCTGTCAGGTGCGCACAGCGTGATGTAATCCTAATGACACAGTCAACAGCTGTGTGATGCTGTCACAGGAGACGTTAAAAGCATGTCCTTACTACCCATGTTGCAACGCTGAAATCCTTAATGAAGACCCAAGACGAATGAAAGTTGTCTTGCACAGGGAAAAGGTAGTAAAATGCTGCCAATCAGGTACATTTATAAAAAAAGGACTGACTCCTGTACAGGACCACCAGTGAAGAAATGCACTGCAGTTGTGTAAGGTTTTCAGTGTAGCTTTTAAGTATTTAAGAACAGAAACGGTACAGTATTAAGTACTTATCCTGTCCTTAGAGAGGAAGTGTTAGCAGCAGTGGATTAGTTTAATAATTGCTGTTATTAAAAGAGTTTTGAAATGGTTGATTACAGTGTGTTTTGTTCACAAACCTAAGGGAGGACTTCTCAGGATATTTGGAGTCATTATGTATTGCTGCAGCATCGGAGACATTGTAAAATATTGACGTGCTGTCAGCTGAGCCCCCTCATAAATCTATTCAGGTCATCAAGTTTTCCCAGCAGCATTGTATCGCATTGCATCAGAAAGGCAGGATAGAAAGAAACATAAAAAACCTCATATCTCCTTCAGTCTGACCTGTGTGTGTGTGTGTGTGTGTGTGTGTGTGTGTGTGTGTGTGTGTGTGTGTGTGTGTGTGTGTGTGTGTGTGTGTGTGTGTGTGTGTGTGTGTGTGTGTGTGTGTGTGTGTGTGTGTGTGTGTGTGTGTGTGTGTGTGTGTGTGTGTGTGTGTGTGTGTGTGTGTGTGGTTGTGTGTGTGTGTGTGTGTGTGTGTGTGGTGTGTGTTTCCCCTCTGGCCCTCCAGCTCCCTCTGTGGTGACTTTCTCCTTTGATGTGGGAAACGGTCCAGCGATCCTGTCCGTGAAGTCCCACCTTCCTCTGAATGACAGACAGTGGCACTACGTGAGGGCAGAGCGTAACGCGAAGGAGGCCTCGCTGCAGGTCGACCAGCTTCCCCTCCGCTTCCTGGAGGCTCCCGCTGACGGACACCTCCGCTTACGTCTCAGCAGCCAGCTGTTCGTAGGTAGGCTCGCTGTCAGACTGAACATGCCTCCACCAGAGACTGGTTTATCATTTATTGCAACCTGCAGTCATTGCAGCAAGATTTAAGCACCACGTTGACATATTATACCATTATAAAGGCTGCCTGGTGAAAGCTAGCCCTCCTTTAAAGGGGAGGTGAAAATCACAACAGTTTTAAAGACGAAATATTCTTCTTATTTTGAGGTTCAGCTTTCTATGTTGTGCTTCTACTGGGACATGTCTCCATGCTTTAATGTTCAAAAAGCTCTTTATGATCCTCATACTGCTGTGCTGCAGCACCTCTTTTCACCCTTGGTCTGAAATCAGAGCCCAGTCTGCTCTGATTGGTTAGCTGGCCGGCTCTGTTGTGATTTGTCAACTGCTTAGAGATGTCCCTTCCCTTACCATATCAACTACAATGTGTTGGAGCCAATAAAAGCACGGGTGTTACATAGTGATGGGATTATGTTACTGAAGTAAACAAAGGAGTCCAATGGAGGCGTTTCAGGCAGGGGGGGGGGCTGGTAATCTCCCTCTGGTGGGGATACAGGGATTTTAGCCTTTGCAGACCATTTACATGCACAAAAAACAATATATCACACTGCATACTACGCATAATATGGCTTCTTAAACTAATCAATAGCAGCTTTAAAGTTCCCCCGTTGATTACTTATAATAAGACAATTATTTGAGTTGTTTGATGTGTCCTCATTTGTATACATTTTAAGAGACAGAGATCTGAACCTTGGATGAAGCAGGTTTCAAAAGTCTTGTTTCATTTCACAACATATCAGGGTTTTAGGATATTACCCATAAGGGAATTTTGGATTTCTCTTTACCATTCCATAAAGCAGAAAGTACTATCAACAGTCCTTAAAGAACATCTATTTTTGCCATGCTCTTATGAATAAAATGTACATTATAAATCAGGCTTTGAATGATACATGAACAAACCCCTTTAAAAACCTTCAGAAGTCATAGAGGAATAAAACTGAAAGGTTTAGTGCTGCGGAGGAGAGGAGATTTCTAGCTCAGAGCATTATAGAAAAACATGTTGAGAGAACGGCCTTGTTTTACCTTAGATATACGGTATAGTAAGAAATGTATAGGCTATCTCGCAAGACACTACAGGTGAGTAGGGTAAAAAACAAATGAATGTATATTACCTTGATACTCTGTCAGCTTATTAATTACATTAAGACAATTATGACATTTCAAATCTTGTGTTAAATATGCAAAACATTGGGGAATTTTGGATAAATCTACAGACGCAAATATACAAGTGTAGCATACTAATCACCTTGGTTTGTGGAAGATTTTGTGAAAAATTAAACAGCCTGTTGGTGGAAAGAAAGATATCGAGTTAGAAAATGTGTGGGCAATTACTACCAAAGCAACGAGCTGAAAGATATAATAACTTATAGTCTGGAAGAATTCCCTCTTGGTTTGTCATCAGGAGCAACACAGTTCACTTTTTTAATTGTTAATATAAAAATATTGATTGGTGCAGCTTTAAAGCAAAGTTCAAATGACTTAAAACTAAACTCAAATGCCTTTTGTGCTTTTGAAAGAGTAATAATGAAATAAAGGAACAGCTGAAAGGAACATGAGGCTTCTGCAGAGGTTTTATGTTATCTCTATCTGAACTTTAAAATGAGTTGCTGCAGAGACTGTCTTTTCTGTCACAGTCCTTTGCAATGTAGTCACTCTGCAAAGGTGTCTTTTCAAAACTAAAATGAAGAGAAGTGATTAGAGCTAACAATAAAAAGAAATACAAACCTGCCCTGTAAGCGACTCGGAAGAACTAATGTATTGTATTATTCTTTCATTATTGCTCTGATTCAGAAGCATGGCTGCTCTCTTTCTCCTCTCGCTTTGCTCCAGCAGCCTTTTCCCCCCTCTGACATTTTAATGTTTCTCCTTATTAATACACCAGCCCTCTGGAGGGGACAGACCCCATTTTAAAAAGGGAGCTGTTTCTTCACGTGTTCTCCTTTTCATACTGTAGGCCTACAGTTCGTGCACTCAATGGGTAATTTACTTTTAGAAATCATTTATAAGGAGGGTAAATGGAAATTGAAGCAATGACCTCTGTTGATCTCAGAAGACACTTTCATTCAGTGAAGATTTAATTGTTTTCATACGAAGGTGAAATGGCTTAAAGGTTTCCCCTGCTGATTTCAAACTAATTGGTTAATTGGAAAAGTAGAAGATAAATAATGACCAGTTTATAAAATAAAAAAGTGCTCTGCACAAATAATAGCTGCAATAAAATTCCATTTATTTAATGAAACAACTAAACACTATTATTCAATTCACCTTCTAAAAAGACAGGTTTAATAATATCTTAATAACACTATTGTGAGGAAGCTGCAGCTTGGTGGCAAAAACTGGGTGACAGAATATTAAAGAGAACATACAATGATCATTTTCAGGTTTTGTATTTTGCGCCTCTACCTAGACATGAATCTGTTTGATTGGTCAACCACTAACAGATGTCCCGACCCTTAGCCTATCACGTACAACGTGTAGTGCTAGCCATTCGAAGCAAAAGTGATGTCACTATGCAGGGTGCGATTTGACAAAAAAACAGAGGGGGGGATGTTTTTTTTAATTTATTCATAGACAAGAACATTGGACTTTTAACTTGCATAACTAGGGAGAAAAAAACGCAAAAAGTAGACAGGCCCTTTTTTCGGGTCCGTGGATTAGTCCCCATCACAACATGGCAAAACTTTTAATAACCCATACATGGATTTCTATTCAACGTCACAAAAACATGCGTACGCACTAACAGGCAGAAAGCACCATAGAACAGCATCAATGCTCTCCATGAAAAGACCCTCCAATTAACTTAAATCAAACACTCAAAATAATTCACTAAATAGCACAACGTGCTGTCAACACTCAGGGACAGGTCTGGAAAACTAGACAAAGTAAACAGTCGGCTCTGGTGACAAATTTGTGGTGGCTTTTTCGTTTTTCCTATCGGGGCATTGTCTGCAGCATTTCGGCCCTCTTCTATCCACAATTCTGCAAATGGGTCCTGTAAAGTAAGATGATATGCTGCTCTGAACGCGTTTCATGTTTGGTTCAGCGCTGTATTTCCTGCGAAGTTCCCGCACAAAAATGTTACAATGTTTTTGTGTTCGATGACGTTCAGAAATATGCACCGTCTGCCAGGAGGCTGCTGAATAGCCTACTCTGATGTAAAGACACTGAAGATCGTTAGATTTCAAGAGTTTAAGTAGGCTAGCAGTTAAGTTGCATTCATCGCTATCAAGGGGGGGAAATCCTTGTCCCCACCGGAGATAAAAATAATTTAGCAGAGGTAGGGATAGGAAAACCAGAGGGGGGGAAATCCTCACCATCCCCCCCTACAAATCGCACCCTGTCACTATGTTAAAGAAGTAAACAAAGGAGGCCAATGGAGGCATTTCAGGCAAGGGGGAGAGTGTGTGAGGGAGAAACTCTGGAGGGAGCTTTGGGGTTTTGGGACAACACACTACAGGAAAGGGAAAACCGACAGCATAATAGGTCTTCTTTAAAGGGTGTTATATTCGTGCTGCATATATCACCTACTCCACATAGGAATATTACTTAAAATATTCAAAAGTTTCACGGTTTATTACTACGCTCCTAATTATTTATTCAAAAGCACTTTTTCTTTATTAGATTATAGTCAACAGAAATTGAATTTGACTAAATTATATTTCTGTGTCTGTGCAGTCATACTGTAATTATACTAAAAGGCTTTATTAAATCAAGTCTTTGTGATAGTCACCCTGAACAAATAATGGCAGGTTTGCAGAGACCAGGTTAGTAATTGGTTTTATATGCACACATCCAGTTATAGCAATTATTTTAGGAAAAAAGTACCTCTGTGTTCAAAAGAAAAAATCCTGTTTTAGAGGTATAAATATGTTATTCCCGTCCGAGCATCATTTATTTATTCTGTTTGTATTTCTCAGGGACAGTGGGTATTAAAAAAACATTACTGTAAATATGCCAGAATTTGCGAGGAGTCTAGTTTTGATCAGTAGTCCCTGTTCAGGTGTGAAGTTGGCAGCCTAAAAATCTATAAACAAGAGTAAAACCAAAATTATGATAAAGGGCATATCAATGAAGGTAAAACACTGACAGACAAATGCCCAACACAGATTGGGCAGCAGAGCAAAAACATATAATAATGGAGCATTTTAAATTACGGAGCAGCTTCCCCAAAATAGACAAAAGCAAAGACCGGTATATGAGCAACTGGACAGCAGCAGCACCATGGTAATTCAAGCAAAAGGGCATTGGAGCAGCTTTGAAGTTGTATAACAAAACTAATACTCGTAGATTTGATGACGTGTAAGCCATGGTACCTGACACGGTGCATGTATGTGTGCGTGTGTACCATATACCATAGTGTGTAAGATAGCAATCTCCTGGTTCAAGCTAGCTAACATGACATTGGGATTTTCAGTGAGAAACTTTGGCATTACTATTAGCATTATTAGCATTAGCACTGCTAGCAGAAACATTTTGAAGTTTGCAATTGTATGTAGTGAGAAATGACCTGCATGTCCTGAACCATAAGATGACAGTTTGAATGTATTCATTCAACTAAAACTATACTACAAATAATCAGCAACCCTCAGGTCTGAAAGGTGAAGCTAATACAGAAGTGCTACACACCTGCATTCTCTCTGATAGCCAGCAGGGGGCGACTCTACTGGTTGCATGTATAGAGGTCTATAAGAAAATGGTTGATTTCCTGAGTAAACATTTTTCGGCTTGATTTTATGGTGTCAATTGCTAGTTTCAAGCCTTGTTCCACATGGCATGGAGTTCCTTTTTTAAATTATCTTCACATTTAGAGTAAAATAGACCATAAAGCAGGGTGTGCTTGTATCAGGGCTACCTTGTCATTGACCGGTCGCTACCATAATGTTTAAAGTTTGGAGGTTGTTGGTGTTTTTGTCTTAAAACTTTATCCCATTGACAGTGTGCTTTCACTCCCTGAAAGCCCCTCTTTAAAGAAGTTTTTCCTGGTTAATATTATCAGAAGTGAAATTAGTATGTATGGGAGCTGCTGTTTATGCCATCCCAATTTACCAAACACTTTGCATATGCAAGACAAATTCCAAAAGTTATGATGGAGCCTCATTTATCAGCCTCGTGGGATAATGAGAGGAAATTATAACCACCTGTTAGTGTGTTTTTTTATCTGGGATAAATTACAGGCATAACAATGATACCTTTCCATCAAAAGTCATCAGTGTCCCATTTCTTTGAGGTGTAAATAAGCAGCTGTCAGCCTGTAATAAACATTTGTTGCGTCCCATAGTTGCGTCTTCAGGAAACCTGTCTAATCCAATACATTGTATTTTTAGTCTTAATGAGTTTCCTCATGCTCAAGTGCCTTCAGAGCTGCCCCAGTTGCAAACAGCAATTATGTAATTTCTTATCGTAAATCCTCATCAGCCTTGAAGGGAATCATGGTTATAAAATCATCAAAGATTGCTTCTTAGCACAGCCGGCGAGCATTACATATGACTAATGGTTGTTCCCCTCTCAGGAGGAACGGCATCCCAGCAGAGAGGCTTCCTGGGCTGCATCAGGACTCTGACGGTCAACGGCGCAAGCTTCGATCTGGAAGAGAGGGCCAAGATGACGCCCGGTGTGACCTCAGGGTGTCCCGGTTACTGCAGCGGCTCCAGCAGCCTCTGCCACAACCGAGGGAGGTGCATCGAGAAGAGCAACGGCTACGTGTGCGACTGCTCCCAGTCGGCCTACGGGGGAACCACCTGCGACCAAGGTGAGGGCCGATCGACAACGAAAGCTTCACACTTAATGTAATTCTTTAAATAGGGTAATGTTGATTACCACAAATAAATAATCGATCATTGCCAAGGTTATTCCATTACAGCGCATCAATAAAAATGCAAGTAATGCAAGGGGCAATTAATACTTGTCCTGGCTCTAGACTCCGAGAACATTTAAAATGCATTAGAGCAAATTATCTCGGGCGGTATGTGAGTGCAGAGCAGAGCACAGGCACCAACACGAGCCAAGCCCAGCAGAGCAGCAGGCTGAGCAAACACGGTGCAGACACGCAGAGCAGAAACAGTTTGAAGGCGTATTCGGAGCGACAAGAAGATGGAAAATTTGGCTGCAAATGTGACAGACCACACTGCACTGTGTACACTGTTTTCTCTTTCTCATAGTGTTGAATATAAAAGTGGCGGCAATGCCAGAATGAAGTTAATCCGACTGCTGTTCAAAGATATTTCTGCTTTATTACAACTTGGATCCCACTGTTAGTTTTGTTGTTGTTGTTGTGCCTATCAGATATGTCACGCAGGTTACAGACTCTCCCTCTGATCTGTGTCCCTTCTGGGAGTTAAACTTTTGGATGTAAAAGCAAGTTCTGAGAGAAACGCTTTGAGCGGTATGATGGCCGATTTTCAAAGCTCTGTGTTGTTGAAGTTTTGACAAAATCAAAGACCTCCACATCTAAAGCAAAAGTATGATTAAACTGCCTTTTCACAAGGAGATTTGTCACTTTTATCTTGTGGTGTTTATTCAGTGTTTAGATGTGTAAGTACTTTACTTAGCAGCAATGATATGCCGCTTTTGCATTGAGATTATGAGTGTACATGCTGTAATACATTCAGTCATCACCACATCTACAGTATCTTCTCAAGACTTGACTAGCTAATTCCTCATGCAGCAACTTAGTTTTTCACTGGTTTTAACGGATGATAAATCTTGATTTTAAGGTTTAACTGATCACACTCAAAGCACAGCGTGGTCTGCCCAAAAGCTACGAAGCTAAAAGGTTGACCCTGAATGAGCCAGTGTGCAGCTTCGGGTCCTTAGATTGACCTGTTCGTTAAAAAATCTGAATTACATCTAAATGGAACTGTGCTTTCGCTTTAAGAAACCCTTTGCTTTGAGCCCGTAGAATCGGTCTAAATCACTTCCCAATACCAGCTTTTATGGAGATGTCATCTTTTATTTCTTTTATTGGCTTTATTCATTTTGATGTTTGTCTTTTATCCTCATCTGTCTTCTCTCCAATATTCCTTTGCATATTTCGTGGGCTTTTTTTTTCCCCTTTTGCATTTCAAATGTGAACTCCGTCTTTAAAGATGCTGTATTATTATTTTTTAATTTGAACTACTTTGGCACTGTCATTGTGTATGTGTTGCTGTACAACAGTGTCATTGAAGACATGTGATATTATGGTGCCATTGGATGTTTGCATACTGTGACCTCCTACTTCTTTACACTTTTTACCCCTCTCCTTCTCATCTAAATCAGCTCATCACACGCCTAACACATTTATATTCACAGTTGTGCTGAAGCCTGCATCCTCTGGAGGCCATGAGCTGGCTTTCTTTCTTTTAATCTCGTTCCGAAATCAGTTGTAAAAGAGCTCCCGGCACTGAAACCTCCCTTCTCTGTGTCCCGGTGTGTGCAGAGGTGTCCGTGTCCTTCGACATGGAGTCCTCGGTGACCTACACCTTCCAGGAGCCCTTCTCGGTGATGCAGAACAGAAGCTCGCAGGCCTCCAGTGTTTCCACAGAGAGCAGCAGCAGAGCCAGAGAGGACGTGGCCTTCAGCTTTGTCACCTCCCAGAGGCCGGCCATGCTGCTCACTGTCAGCACCTTCAGCCAGCAATACATCGCTGTCATCCTGGCAAAGAACGGTACATGCAGCTCTATACATTAAAAGTATGAAAGACAAAAGACCTGTCACCAAACTTATGGCAATGATAAATATATGGCTGAGTGTTTATATACTTCTTTCAATGTTACCTGTAGCCTTTATCAACAAAGCGGAAAAACTTTGCTATGCAGCCAAGCGGGTACATTCAGCAACTGCATTGTTAGCAAACATCTTCCACCTTGTAACATGAACCGAATCAATGCTGCAGGAACAACAGTGGACCATTTGTTTTATATATTTATATACTGTTAGGAAAATATCATATTTGCATCTCGGTTAAGGAATTTTACACCTGTTTGCCCACAGCCAATTAAAACCATTTGAACTCATGTCTGATTAAATACTGCAGAGCTAACGTCATTATGTATAAGCAAACCATGACGACTGTAAGGTCAAAATCTAGCTTAATTTAGATTTTCTGTTCTGGTTTTTGAGGATGAGCCGTCGAAACATTACTTACTGTTGCTAAGTAATTAAAGCTGTCAAGCGCTTTGCTAAAATGGTCAATTATTGAGATTTCATTTGTAACTTACTAAGCAATTAGTGAATCTGCCAGCAAGGGAGAAAGTTAATCAGTGCAAATGTTTCCTTTTTTACATTTTTTCAATTGTTCAATGTTAAATAACGCTGTCATTAGCTGTGTGTCGTCATCCAATTTTAACTAACATACTCTGAGTGTAAAGTGGCTTCACTGCAGGAAAAAATAGGGTAAGGTAGGGTTTTTTGGAATAACCTTAATTCATTGGATGGAAACTTACTCAAATATGTCTGTTTTGGTGCCTTCTTGCATCATTAGCACTACATGGGCCAACAGGGGGAAACAACTCAACAAAATCTCATTATATGTATGTTTTCTGTGGTGAATCAAGAGGATATAGGTGGTTAAATAATGACAGGCCGAAACAGGATCAAACCACAGCCAGAGGATTGTGGGGAAGGACACAGGATCACCAATAACCACTTTCCTGTAACTGATCAGATAAAAATCCCTGCTCTTACATACTGACACCAATGTGCTGCCATGGGTACCGAATCATTTTGCATAATTACATACAGTGGGAGAGAGATTCTTGACAGTGGGCTGGTCCACTTTGCGTCTCGTTCCACAAATGAGACGCTCCAGCGTTCACTTGAGCATCGTTATATTTTTAGGTGGAAAAAAACCCAATTACATTAAAAGGATTCCATCAAAATCCCATTGCATTCCAGCTCACATGTTTTTTTTTAACCACCAGGCAAGAACAGCATGCATGGACATATTCAGATATGCCTGTCAAAACAGAGTGGGAAATACGGGGGATTTTTTTAAAGGGTCTCGGGCCATCTAATTAACACGAAAACACATTAAGACCAACATGTGGAAAGGTGTTAAACTGAACCGAAATGAGGGTGTCGGCTAACAGGCAGCTAATGTGCATCATTCTGTTGCTACAGCTTCCAGCATGGATATAATACCGGAGCCGCCCACGCAACTTTGTGCAAACTGATTATGGGCTAATGAATAGATTTACCCTCCACGGTTCTGCTCCTCCTCTGCATCTGTCTCCACTGGGACGATAACAGTCCAATACATTAAACGTGACCACGTGCACAGTGAAGGTCCTTGTATATCCATGGGAAAACTTGAAAAAAATAGGGTAAACAATAAATAAGCCCCAGGTGTATTGTACGTTAAAGAGTCTTAATCATATTGTCTTTATGGTGCTGCAGGTAACTCAATATACCAGGTAATCTTTGAAAAGGGGTTCTATAATTGGCACATTGGCACTCATGTGAGGTTACTCTTCTTTTTTTGTCCTTTTTTGCCACAGAAGCTCCTTTCACTTGCCCTATATGAATGACCTTGGTGCCTAGAAACCAAATTCAGATGTCAGGAATAACCCTGAAGCTTCTTTTTACCATATCTATCTGAGCCATACAATCAAAATAATCTGCCAATGGAAAACTGGAAAGCCTAACATGTATTGTAGTGGAGGTGGTGTAGGTGTTTCTGGGTGTAGTAGAGGAGGTACTGGTGACATCATGGTGTTCAGTGACAGCTAACTAATTGGGCTAACATAGAAGACTAGTTTAGTGTGGTTTAGTGACCCAAATACTTTCTAATAAGTCGGACATTTGAACATGTTGTGTTTAAAATGGCACGGAAAGCTTTAAAGAAGTTTCTCAAGAGAACATTTGACTTTCCCATAGTCTAAAACATGTATTCAATACCAAAATCACCAACATCGATGCTGTGTTAGTTAACACTCTGTGGTGAAAAATGGTTTCCCTGGCTGGAAATGATGGCCATCTCGGAAAATTGTTTTTCGATAAATGGCCCCAGAGGGATGAACATGGACATGTGTATGCGTGTATCCACTTTTGAAAGATTGTTACAGCTATCTGCAGCACTATTATTGACAGCGTTGTTATGTTAAATGCTGTAAGTATGTGTCCTGTTGCGAAGGAGCTGCTGTGATGCAATAAAAACCTCAGACTTCACAAGACAGTAAAGTTTATCGTATCGTAATGAAAACATTTAAACAAAAGGACTAAGCTGATCACTTTACGTCTGAAGGAAATCTCAGAAAAAGGTCCTCACTTGTTACAAACTATTTCCTGCTGTCAGTGCAGTATCAGCGTTTCCAGCGACTGACACGAGAAAAGCGTGGAAGCTTTCAGCTGACAGCATTTAAGCTGTATCCAAACTTAGAGCGTCATTTTGAGTGACAGTGCAGTTGTTAGTCAGAGTCAGTGTCAGTGTCCTAAGACATTCTCTCGTGTTAAATCAGAGATCCCATGTTCCACGGGCCTCTGTAAACACTGAAGGGCAGAGGAGACACTTCATCCACAGTGACCTTCATCTATAGGAGCACTCTCAGGATTTGAAATGAATCACTACACAAAGCCCTTCACCTACAGACCGGGAATTGTAATATTGACCCAGCTCCACTTGACAATGCATAGCTATCTGACTCTTTGATCTGGTAGCGATTGTGTGTGTGGGAGGAACCAGAGCACATATTGACTTATTCGGTGTGGGAGAAAAGAGCAATGAGATAAATATTTGTATATCTAAAAAAAAAAGAGGCAATTGAAGAAGATTAGATATAGTGGTCTATTTATATTTTAACAGCCACATCATTTCAGTAAATCTGTGTGTTCTCTTTCAGTATTCGGCACACAGTGAACTTGAATCCAAAGTATGTTTTGGATCCAGTGGACTGTGGCTGTATTATCATCGAGAGATAAATCACTCGTCATAAAGTGCTTCAACGGATGTTTCTATAGAGGTCTCTTTTCCGGAAAGTGTCACGTGTCTTTTCATGCTTTGTGTCCAGGGAGTCTGCAGATCTGGTATCACCTCCAGACAGACAGGAGTCCAGACGTGTTCAGCCCTGTCCTCACCAATCTGGCAGACGGAAAACTCCATCGAATCAGAATCCATCGAGTGGGAAAAAACCTCTATGTACAGGTGAGCAGGACATTTTCCACTTTGCAATACAGGGGACATATTGGGTTTCTGGAACGTGATAACATGCTTTAATGTATACAAAATCCATAATTTTTCCTCATACTGTCTCATTCAAAATACCTCTATTCACCCTCTGTCTGCAAAGCTTTTTTAACCCCCCCTCCACAGTCCTATCTGATTGGCTTAGAAGGAATAAATGCAAAGATCGTTCCAAAGTTAATTTCCTGTATCTGTCCCTTATTGGTTTCGACACAGCCACGTCTCTTTAGGGATTGAGTAGCAACAGGTCTAAGTCTATTAACTCCAATGGAAGAAGTGAACATGAATTATATCAGATATTTTTCGCTCCAGGGCCATCAAACCAAATATTGGACCCGCTCAGCCTCATGACTTCCATACATTCACACATTCTGATACTAAAATTGTATTTCTCAGATAAATTGTTGGATTTGTTCTTCTTAGCAACACACTATTGCGAGAAATGGCCACACAGAGCTTAACATTAGTCACTTTTTTGTACGTTTTAATAACGTTTACCCTAACTAACTTATATTTGAAGTGTTTAACATCTTTGTTATCTGCCGAAATATCACATTTTTGCCAAATAAAGCACGCATTGGAATGACTAGGAATGTTGCGCTCCCTGTCAATATTTTGAGCACCCTTGCATCACATTTTTCATTCCCTATGATCCATAAAGAAAGGCTGAGCTGTATTAGGATATAGTATTATGCAGGAGGCAACCAATAAAACATAGTCATAGTAAGATTGACAAAATAATATTAACTTACAGTCGATTTTCCAGAATCTCACAGAGGGCATCATCATCATTAGCAGATGGATTTCGCTCCGCACTGAGGAACAGTATTGTGCGTTGGCAGTGATAACAGTCTCCTCTATATATAGGGCTGAGGGTGATCACATTTACATACTTGCACACTTTCTACACGTGATGACAACTGAGCAAGCTCCATCTGCTGACAAAAGCTGTTAGATGTGCTTGAAAGCTCCCAAAAAGGCTCGGGAGTGGAGCGCCGGTAAATATTGTTTCGTCAGTCTCAGAGAAAGATTAGGTTCATATTTAACTTTGAGCTACGAGCACCTTTGTCAACAGTACAATAAATATATGTGAAACAAACACAACAGTGTAAAATCACAGAAAGGCTTATTGTTTTAGGCTTATACAACAAACATTGGGCAATCCTTTTTTAATGAGTCTGAATCTTCATACGAGGATAGGATGTCATTTTCTACCTGTCATCCATACACAAGAGAGATGGTGCTCAAATTATTTCTCCACTGCAATCCAAATCTATTCTTACCCAGGTCATTAAATGGCTATGTAAGCATTTCACAAACGGAAGTGGCCGTAATCAAAACCCGGCAGTGTTTTATTGCGGCTCATCAGGTTAAGTGATGCAACCGAGTCAGCGTGGTGTAGTGCAGAAGTGAAAGGTCTATA
Source organism: Eleginops maclovinus (assembly GCF_036324505.1). NCBI lineage: Eukaryota > Metazoa > Chordata > Actinopteri > Perciformes > Eleginopidae > Eleginops > Eleginops maclovinus. Next base: position 5,440,091 of record NC_086355.1, read on the forward strand.
TCACTTCAAAGCTAGCTGTGGGCGGATATGGTTTTGCATGAAGCTGTAGAGGAGACAATTCCCAATCTATAATGTATTGAAATGTGCTGCTGCTGCTGCTGGTGTTACCTCGGTTTAGATTTCTTGTAATTGCCTTGTTATTTGATTTCTCTCCACTCAACCAGATCGACCAGGACATCCACAGAAAGTACACACTGTCATCCGATGCAGAGCTGATCCTAATCAGATCCCTGACATTGGGCAAAGTCACCAGTAAGTCCTCCCACGGTGTTCAGGAAATTGCTGCAAAAACTCCCACGTCATGCCTCATTTGGTTACTTACTGTAATTCAAAAACTGTCGCCATCAAATTGTCTGTTCTTCTGCAGGGAGGGAGAACCTGAATGAGGAAGTGACGCACGCCGCTTCTAAAGGTTTCATTGGCTGCCTCTCCTCGGTGCAGTTCAATCACGTTGCACCGCTGAAGGCTGCCCTGACGAATCGAGGAAGCTCATTGGTCACCATCCGCGGCCCGTTGGTCCAGTCGAATTGTGGAGCACTGGCGGAGTCCACTTCACACACACAGCAAGGTAAAACACACTCACACACACACACTCTGCTGTTAAACTCGCCCCACGCATACTGCCTCTGAATAGTCATTTGCAGGTACATGCTGTGATGGAAATACTTTTAGGAGCATTGATTGAAGACAGACATGGAGATGTCTTATAACACTGGAGGTTTAATTAAACGTCTTGGCCAAGAGAACAAACAATGTCATTACGAAACACAACAGTGTGTTCACTCTCAAACGCTCCCCAGCTCCCCATACTTCTCTGACTCTCAGGACATATCTGCTTGTAGTCCAAACATGTCTAGGAAAACAAACGCGCTACCTAAAGTCAGTCGAAATTCAACCTCAAGTAATATCACTCTAGCTTGGGGTGATCAGACCACAAAGAATGAAATACATAACCCTCCCCATGGTCCCTCTCCATCACTTCCTGCTGCTGACAGACAACTTCACTAGGGGGTGAATGACTACAGCTACGGAGACGCACCATCAGTAGCTGCAATAACGTGCAATGCAAAACGTTACAGCCGTCTTGACAGCGTTGGGAAGTAACCAAGTACATTCACTCAAATACTGACCAAAGAACCATGCTATTAGGGTACAGATTGTTTCCTAGTTTAATCTTCTTAAATCCTTGGTGAATTAATATTAAAACATGAATGAGCATTTACTCAGCTCTGAATATTAACATAACTTAAAAAGCGCTATTTCATCAATACACTTTGAAAAATATGCTCTATAAGCTGTGGTCCAAATCTGGTCCAAATTCTCCACCAGTGGCGTTCTGACGCTGCGCCGATTAAAAGGAATTAGCTAAAGATTTACTTTAAGCATGCCGAGCAACAAATGCAGGAAACTACACTGAGTGATAACAGTTAGAGACACAAACATGTAGGTGTTTTTATTCTAACTGGTTGACTAAAATGTGTTTGTGGTCGCCTGCAGTTCTCTGAATACTGGAGTTTAGGATTGGATTCTTAACGTTTTGTACAGGCCTGCAAACACAAGTGAGATAAAAAAAAACACAGTTCTGACTCAATTCCCACTTATCAATTAGTTTGTGACAAAAACTGTTGATTTTTAATTAATCTTCCCACTTATTTATTCAGCAACATTGTCTGTTTGAACGCGCAGATTTGCTTTAAGTCATTGTGCATGAAATATCTCAAAACTGAGGGACAGAGGAAGTCATTTGAAGGGGAAATTATGGCGGTTGATTTTCACTCTAAACTCACATTCTATAGACTTAATCATTAATTAACAAAAAGTAATTGACACATTAATCAACAATCATAAAAAAGGGAGATAGTTACGGCCTTCATTAATTTCTCTTATAGATAGAATCAGAGGATGAAACCCTCTATATTAGTCACATACATGCACACAGCAGAGCACACACAGTGAAATTGGTCCTCTGCATTTAACCCATCCTAGTACTAGGAGCAGTGGGCAGCTATCGTGCAGCACCCGAGGAGCAATGGGGAGGGGGGATTGGAGGTGTCCGGTGCCTTGCTCAAGGGTACCACAGCAGGGCCTAGGAGGTGAACTGGGACCTCTCCAAGTCCACCTTCCATATTTTCAAGTCTGTTCGGGGACTTGAACCGGCGACCCTACGATTCCAAGTCCAAGCCCCTACTGACTGAGCCACTGCTTATGGCCTGTGCCAACATTTCTTGTCCTTGATGTTTTGCTGCTTAGCTATTTGGCTCTTTATTACCACTGCCCCCCCAACACTCCTCTCCTGCTCTCTGGATGCAGTGAATCTCCACAAACTGAACCCGTTGTGTCAGTCACTTACGGGCGCCTGTAGCACACGTCAGACCCATAATATAGACAGATGTCAAGGCGTGTGCGATGTTGTTACAGAAAACAATAGGTGTGGGTGTTTTGACAGGCGTTGAACACAAGTTTTATGTTTCTTGATGAAAGCATTAGTGTCCATTCTATGAGCTGCTCTTAATAGAAACACATGTCCTTGTCATGGTCCTTTAAAAATGACATGATTGCTTTTAAAGGGACCCTATTATTCTCATGCCAGGTTCATATTTGTATTTTTGCCTCTACTGTGACATGTCTCCATGCTTTAATGTTCAAAAAGCTCTTTATTTTTCTCATACTGCCTGTGCTGCAGCACCTCTTACCCCCCTCCGTCTGAAACCAGAGCCCGGTCTGCTCTGATTGGTTAGCTGGCCGGCCCTGTTGTGATTTGTCAACCGCTTAGAGATATCCCGCTCCTTAGCAAATCACGTACAATTTGTTTGAGCTTTAGGCAGTAGAAGTATGAGTGTTATTTAGTGATGTCATCATGTTACGGAAGTAAACAAAGGAGTCCAATGGAGGAGTTTCAGGCAGGGGGCGAGTGTGTGGGAGAGGAAAATCGCTCTGGTGGGAACACAGGGATTTTAGCCTTTGCAGACCATTTACATGCACAAAAACCTGTACAGTGTAACACACTACAGGAAAGGGAAAACCCCCCAAAAACACAATAGGGCCTCTTTAATGTGGACTCCTACCTGTAAAGGCATTATAGTGATTTACCCTGGTTAAAACTGACCTAGTTTTGTGCTACCAGAAAACCTGAGTGAACTCTAAAAATAATAACTGCTAACCCAATAACTTCTCTTTGCGTCACGAGCCCCAGGCTTTCTTAAAATGAAAAATGAAAGCAGAGCTATCAGTGTAATTGGCTTCCTGTTTAACAGTTTTTAGGACTGAGTTGTACCTCGTGACTTGTGAATTTAATTACAGTCTGTCCAGGCCGGGCACATTCCCGCTGTGTGACAGAACAGATTTATATTTAGTTTAACCAGTGGAGCTTTCAAAACCAGCGTCATAAAAGTCACACGTTTTTACACTTTGAATGATTTACCGTGTTTTTTGTTGTGTGAGCTGAAGCACTGATTACACAGCTTCTTCACAAGTTCGCATCTTGTTTTGAGTCAGCAGAGGAAGTAGGACTAGGAAATATTTAGATATTATATATATTATTGAAGCTGCTATAAATATGAGACTAAATATCATCCTAGACTTTGGTAATTGTAATATAATTGGAGTTTTATTTAACTGGTTTTAAAGGCTGCATTACAGAATGTCATTTTCTAAGTCCTTATATCTTTAATCGGTGAATTATCAAGGGTCAATTTGTATGTACTTTGTGAAAACACCAATAGTCAACCCTAGAATATCGTTGCAATATTGATATTGAGGTATTTGCTCAGAAACATTAAGATTTGTGGATGTTCTCGCTCTCACTCAGCACTAGTTGTTGTGTTGCCCACATTTTAGGATTCAAGGATCATTTAAGTTCTTTATGGCAAACAGGGTTGGGTTGCAGCCTAGTCCATTATGCTACAAAAGCAAAACAAAAACATTAGTGCATCCCTCTAGAGCATTTATTTTAAACTTGCATCAGGTAAAAAAATGGGGAATTGTCTGGGTTCCAGCTTTAGGACTTCCTCAACCTGGAAAGAATGGTGTCTGAGCACCAAGCGTCACTGATGTGCACACAGAGTCTGCCAGTAACCAGGGGTAATCTAAACATCCAGCCAACGCCATATTGCCCCAGCATGTCTAAGTCTACATCATAAAAGATAAATACATTTCAGATGGGGTCCCGTCTGTTGAGGCAGCAGATTGAGCTCCGAGTTGGCTGAAGCACGGCGATTCTTTCATTCAGAGCATAATGAAAATGTTGTCGTTGTTTTTGCCGCTACACGAAAAAGCTCATCTCGTGGAGCTCATACATGCCATGAAACCACCAGCCACTGACTTCAAGGCTCATTCACCACCGTACCACAGTCAGCGACACTTTGGCTCAGGGTAAATGTACCAACACACATCAGCTAATCTTTCCTCCGTCGATACCGTCCTCCTGCCTGACTCTGCCCGGCACAAACGGGTGCAGTGATATTTTTCTAGGCCTGCCAGGAAGTTAGCATGGCAAAGAGTCCCTTGACAAACAGCAATGGGATTTTTCCATTACTGTTTGGAATGTTGCAGAAAATGAGATCTGTGGCAAATTCACATTTTTTTCATGTCCAGAAGTGAAAAACTAATGTTCACGGTCACATGGCTATGTGTTAGCACCGCTAAGCTAAAGGCGGCTCATGTTAAGCATGATGACATTTTAGGCATTAAGTCACTTGTTCGCATCAACAGTTCTTATGACATCAGCTTCAGACATTCACATTTCCTGATGTATTTTATGTTATGAAAACAGGAACATCTCTTTAGCTCGTGTTAACCACAGGCGGCATTTCTAACCGGATGTGCTAAAATGCTAACTCGTTTCCTGGTTTTACGACTCATGCACCAATCTGTCAATGATACTGATGTAGCACCCCAGCACTATTTCTTATGCTTACATATATTAGACATTAGCTTACTTTAGACAAGAATGATGGGGTGTTTTGGTTAGTTTGGGTTTTTCGAAGTAACCTTGATGGTTTACTTGTTAAGGGTTTTTTAAAAAAGGACCCTTTAAACTGATGAAACAGAAGTATATCAAATAAACTTGCAGATTAATTCATGAAAACATTATCAACTATTTAATTTGCTTATTTAAAAAATAAAGCAACTGTGGTAAAATCTCTAATTTAATATTTTACTTACCGTCGAATTCATCTTACTCAGTTAGGGTAAACACTGAACTTTGTATAGTGGGCCCACTCACGAGATGAGACGATGACATTTAAAAGTCAACCAGAGATGTAGGGAGTGAAACCCGATAATGAGGGGCTCAAACGGAGAGTCAAAGAGAAGTTTTCATCATGTAATATCGTTTAGTGTTATTCTGGGACTTGAAAAGTAAAGTGTAACAAACTGCACTTCACAGGTAAGGGTGACAACCAGAGATTGCAGAGATCTTGACTTCACACTTTAATGTCTTTTAATTTGTCTGTTTGTGCTTCTCCAGATCAAACTGTGACAGCAAATAAGGATAAAGAGCAGCACGGCGGCGGCACACAGAAGGATTTGGCTGTGATAGCAGGTTTGTTTTCCCTCTTCTTCTTCTTCTCTCGCTTTATTTATTTCTTTGCTTAATTGAAAGTGATTCCCAGTGGTTTGTTTTTTTATGTTCTCCCCATTTGCCTCCATCCTAATATGTTTGTTTCTTTCCCGGTCTCCTGATAAGTCATCGCTTAAGCTCATTCTCATTACTGACACTAACTCAGTTTTGGTAGAAATTGAATTGAAGTTGTGATGATTATTTCGGTGTGCTTTCCAAACAGGGAATCTGTGCATGTTTATGTCCTCTTACGCATTGTTTTTGTTGTGGACAATAAAGAAGCCCCGAGCTCATCCACAGGATCAGTAAGAGACAAATCAAATAAATAAACGGTATAACTTGATTTTTGGAAATACATACTGGATCCAAACCAAAATGTCAAAACAATTGGATAAAGAGGGAAAAGATAATAGCTTTCTGGTGGGTTTGGGGTGGGAAGTAAAACCTACGAAATAAAGAATGATGTGTGCATAACATTTAGTTTGAGCCTAGAAGAGGCTGAGCAATCCAATAAATAACCTGGACTTTAACTTATTAAGAGATGTTAGCTGTCCGGCTATGTTATGATTGGTCAACCGCTTAGAGATGTCCCGCCCGATGTCCCGTCACGAACAATATGTTGGAGCGATAGCTAATACAAGAGTGAGTGTAGTGAGGCCACTTTGTTAAACTCTCTATCGCGTGAATTTGGGGATTTTAGACTTTGCAAACCATTGACATGCAAAAGGAATCAACAACAACACGCTACAGGAGAGGGACAACCCTAAACAGCGTGATGGGGCACCTTTAAAAACAATAAGGTTTCAAAATATGGATTATTTCATCAGTGTGAAGCCGAGTTGTACAGCTCCAATAGTATCAAGTAACACAGTCTGCCTTCCTGCATCCATACAGCTCATTAATAACACATCTGTATCTTGTTTAGAGAAAGAAAGTGTGAGAACAGTCATTTTACATTTTACAGGGGTTTTTGTTAAACAGATTTAAGAGTTCATCAATCCTCTAATCTAACTTATCAACAAAGGGAGAGAAAATCCTCAAATTATTTTAAATTTGCACAAATCAGCTCCGTCAATTTTCATTTCTGTGCTTCAGTCAAAAACTGCACACTCATGTAAATCTTTATTAACTTTCCTAAAGGTTTTTTTTGAATTTGTCAAACTATTTTAGTTTGAAAATGTTGTGATTATCTTTGTAAACAACACATTTAACATAGAAAATGACAACAGAAATTAAAAAAGGGGATACATTTATACACAATGAACTCCAATATCATTTCTGTTTAGAGTATACATAGATAAATAGTTGAAACTCACACTCAATTATTAAAGTCACATTATGTTGGAATCAGGATTTATTTATCCAGAAGAAACTTAGCGGGGACAGCTCTGGTTGACAGCGCTGTTCCTCGGTGTGTATTAATGCGTGTGCCCTGCTGTGTTTTCAGGTGTGGTCACAGCGGTGGTCTTCATCGCTGCCTGCGCTCTGGCTGTGATAAGCCGCCTCCTCTACCAGCAGCGGCAGGCCCGGAGGAGCGGCAGCATCAAAGAAGAGGAGAACAGACACAGCATGTACACAGACTACAGGACAGAGCTGCACCTCCAGAACTCAGTCAGGGAAAACATGAAGGAGTACTACATCTGACTGCAGAGTGCACGCTGTGGACCCTAAGCCACAAACTTACCTCTCTCTTATAAAAGGACAAACAGGTGGACGCGCGCCGCTGCAGGATTCTTATAAAATAACATCTCCGTGCCCGGGGAAGTCTCCCAGGAACTCTGCAAAACCTGTAGCCTGTAGTCCACTCTCGTAATGCTCCAGTGCAAGCAAGCAGCTGAGTCTTTACAGCTGTTAGTGTTTTTGATGTTGGTGAAACTGAAGCTGCTGTGGTTTCTGTCCTTGCAAAAATGTGTAAAGCAAAAGATGAATGTTCCGCGGGGGGTGGACAAAGGGACACGACGGGTACAACGAGCTGCTGTCCATCCTGAAGGCGCACAACTTTTTAGTTTGAAATCCTCAAACGCTGACTCCTTCAACGCGACGGTGGGACTCTCTGAATCGCGAGCGAGGGAAAAATGTAGGCCAAGCCTGTAAGATATGCGCGCATTCGCAGCTGTCTTTGTTTTTTCAGTGGTGGTGAATGTTGTAGAAGAAGTAAAAAGGGGACAATACTGCCTATACTGTATGAGTGCCTAATTTGCATACAAGTTTTTATTTGAACATTTTAGAAGTTATTCATGTGTATTGCACAAAGGCAATCACATTTACACAGAGGAGGTTATTGTCATTCAGTTCTGCTACCCACACCACAAAGAGTAAAAGGGAATCATAATTCCCCCGTCATGCACGACATCTCTCCGTAATGTTTATTTCACTGGGTTGTTTTTTTTTCTCAGGCGTTTTAAAGTAGCATGGAAATTGACAAACCTTAATCCTGTAATCTGTTGTTAGCTGGATACATACCAGATGCAAAACTCTCCAGGCTTTCAAGTGTTTCAGTTTCTCTTGTCCCTTCAAAAGCGTTGTACACCATTCAGACCACACTTCTTTGGATCTTTAGCTAATGACTTGGATATTATTTAATTGGCTTGTGACTCATGTTTTAAGAACATCAAAATAAAAAGGACTTGATGTATATTGTATCATGAAAGTAGCAGAAATGAATGGAGAGGATTATTATATTTAAATATCTTAAAATAATCCAAGCACGTACAGTAAGGGGTAACTGCAGTATCAACCACACGCTCAAATCCAACACATACAGTTATTCTGGCAAATCTGGCAAGTTTCAAAGCTCCCAAGCGGCATCTTTGGTGTTCAAACGGGCAGCAGATTGGTATGTACAGGAAGTGTGGAGTTCAGCGAGTACCGGCGGAAACTGGGTCAGCCAGCATGCAGGTTGAGTTTGCAATCAATCACAGCAGAAGGCATATTGGTGCTTGTACAGCGTCAGTTAGCTCCAGGGTCAGCGTGTCAGTCACAGCATTTCTCTACTTCACTTTGTTACAGTGCTCGAGCGAGTTTGTCCCACTGGTTAGGGTTTTATTTAAAACGGTAGCTTTGATTAGACGGAAAACCCAAGTAAACGGACATAAATGGTGCGTACCAAACTCAAAAAAGTACTGGTACAAAAGTTTAGTTTGTCTATGATTTTGCAGCGCTTAGAGCTTTTTGCAACTGAGAAAAGGCCACCTGACATCATGTTTTTTATGTATAACCTGGATTACAGGGATAAGCGGGGTTTTCTATATAATTCAAAACGCTTTTTTATATCCATCAGACACTAGTTGATCCTAAGAAAAAAAATCATACACACTAAAAAGGCAAAAAGTCTAGAGCTAGCCAGTAATGCACAAGTCATTGAACACAAATTAAAGCATGGATTAAAAATGGAGACTGTCTTTTTAAAGATCTATACCACTAGTGAGGTTAAGGAACTTGACCTGCAGGTGTTGCCCGAGGATGGGCGGTGTTACCTACATTTAAAAAATCTGCTTGCTAGGATTTGGCTCATTATGCAGAGGCTTCAGCTGCTCTCAGGCAGGTTAGCTGTCTTTGTAAATGTCAGTCGTACTTTGAGCTTGCTAAACACGAGGGGTTAAGCTTCTAAGAAAAAGCTGAATCTGAATCTGAGACTATTTTCCTTTTTTTTTCTGTCATGAATGAATGAATACATTACATTTTGTCCTCTTGGGATCTGTACAAAATTTCCAGGAAAGCGTTTCAACACTTGTGAAGACATTTCGCTCCAATTTTGGGGACAAATGCACTGACGGACGGAAAGACTGACTATACTTCCTGGAGTTCCACCGCTTCCATTCGGCTTAAGATTACTTTACTGAAAAAAAGACACAGGAGAGTGGCATGGTCAGAAGATAGGGTCTTCACCCTTCGGGCCCCATCTGTGCATGTCCTTGTAATCTAAGTATGTCTCAAGATGTGATAGTCTGCAGATTTCAAGTATCAGTGAATGAATACATACCTCTCAGAGTGTTTTGGTTGTATTGCAATAGGCAATATCATGTGGTTACTTCTTCTTCTTCTTCTTCTTCTTCTTCTTCTTCTTCTTCTTCTTCTTAATGATTTGTATAGCTGCAGTTTTATTAAGGATCTATTGTATAGATGTATAATTTAATAATAAAAGTCAATATATTGATTAACCCTCTGTTGTGAAATGGCTTGACTTGAACTACTTTGAACAGGGTCCTCTGTGTATTTCTCCCCAGCTTCAAATTCATTTCAAAGTCAAAGTCCACTTTATTGTCAAAGTTTCCACATGTGTTATACATACAGAACATTGAAATACCGTTTCTGGCAGTCCCACAGTGCAAATATAAAAGAACATAAAAAGATAAAAGCCTAGAAAAAAAAGGTGGGTAAAAAAGGGTATACAAAACAACAACTAAGTAATATATACATATGTTAGACACAATCAACACAGTTTGACGGTAGTGCAAGTAGTGCTTTTGTGCAAGTAGTTCTTTTGTGCAAAGTACATTTCAAATCCAACATTGGTAAACCTTTTGGGGGATCTGGAAAGGGATTGTAAGAGGCTCCCATGTTGTGCTGAAAAGTGTTATTCTTTTCTATTTAGTTCCAAAATGAGTTAAAAAACATCTCAAGCTACAAAAAGACTAGAATTTTGAAAGTGTTTTCATCCTTTGTTTGAGAATTTAAGACCCTAATTATGTTAATTTAGCTGGCCTAAATCATGTCCAAAATGGATTTTGGTGCCAAACCTTTAAGCTGGAGTCCTAACCACTGACTTAATGCTTTGGGAAGTGGGTGTATTGTTGGCAGCAAATACCACAATAACCTTTCAGCATGTTGTAATTCAAGTGGTACCCCAGGAAAGGTAAAGAGAATGGCAGAATTAAAAGAAATACAGCCTTCCTCTTTGTCCCTATCCTACGCCCCACCCTGCATGTAAGCCCGGGGATATGCATGTGCTTGTAACACTAACCTGTACATGTACAAACATTATCGTGATTGTTCTGAAGTTCAGCGGTTCTATGGGATAAAACAGACCTTTTTTCTTTGCAATCTTGCGGGACGGCAAACCCTTAGAGATTACATACAGGACAACAATGGAAAATGGTTTCATAGAAGTACAAGGCACTTTATCAAACCCACAACAACAAGGGTTAATTAAGTCCTATAAATTCAGTTTTACACACACACACACACACACACACACACACACACACACACACACACACACACACACACACACACACACACACACACACACACACATGCATCTTTTGGAGTCTTGTCAGAGACTTCTGTCTGATCAGGATTTGGACCGGCTTTCCTCGTCAAGTCCTTACAGACCGAGCTACTGCTGTCCCCAATGTGTTGCTAATCGTCGTCACTTGAAGGGTATAGGATATGCTTTAAGGTTATAACGGATTTTTATGCCCATTGATGCAGAAAATATCCCACCTACCTCAGTTTTAAGGGCATTTGCATCATGGTATTATCGGAACAAATGGAATTCCTTTAAATTTCCTGGATGGCTCGAAGTCCCATTCTGTTGCAATATGGTCACGTGTTAATGTCAAACACTCCCAGCCTATGCTAATTTGGCAATTAAATGGAAAGCAGTATAGAATATTATAAAACTAATTTACTATTTTCAGTTCATGCCATTATATCCTGTTCTAATTTGATGAATATTGCATCTGCAAGAAGCTGGTAAAAAGAGTTTTGAGCGCTCATAACCAAAACATGAAAGGCTTCAGACGTGGTCGAACTAATCACTGACTCTCAAAGCCATACAAAGTATTGCGTGGGTCTTTGCTGCACACGAAGATCAATGAAATAATATTAATAATAATGTGGAAAATGTGTTATATTTGGATCTGATTTCATAAAAACAAATGCATTCATTTGATGTTTATGAAGTGCAGGGCTGAGAATAGTACATTTCCTTACTTTAGTCTTTGGTCTAAACACAGGGTTCTTTTTTTTGTCTGGGGAATCCATTCGATACACTTTTTCCCAACTTTTTTTCATAGGATTTTCCGCCGTTGCTTCCCCATACCTGCTGCTTCGTCGCTTCTTTCTCTCCCTTTTAGCTCTAGCCGGTTGACATGAAACGCTTCGCCATTGTGTGTTTAATGTGATATCCAGACAGCTTTCCCTGCCGGCGAGAGGCTTAATAAGCATTGCGTGAACTCGTTTGGAAAGGGCTTGAATGTAACAGACGTTCATTTAAAAGTTCTGCACTCCAGCTTTAATTGCAAATCATCAAATGACTCCCATCATTATCCAGACCGCTCTTTATGTGAGTTATAAAAGCGAGCAGTGCCGCTGCTAGCCATTTTGGTGCCCTAAGCATAATTCCTTCATGATGCCCTCCCCCCCCCCCCAATAAAAAAACATTATGAGTTGTGATGAGTGAGTGGGGAGGGGAGGGGGGAGGGGAGAGGGGGGCACCATCGGTACCTTTGAGTAGTATGCCTAAAAAGTGCCTCATATTTCTATAGTCTACTGAAATAATTTCGGCCTTATAATTATTATGACGATTTTTCATTAGGCTATTTTTGGTGGTGCCCCCTCGACACTTGGTGCCCTACGCACAGCGCGTAATGCGCGTTATGGGAGCGGCGGCACTGAAAGCGAGGGACACTTTTTCTTATTATTTAGTAAAAGCAGCTACAATGGCTTCTTTGCCCACACCAACCAGTGCGCTCTGCGTGCACACCGGCAATTAATCTAATGACATTTGAGCATCAGATATCATTAACATTTGTCTACCCGGAGTGCATCCTCCGCTCACACAGGATGTCAGAAGTGCAACAAACGTACGCGACCCTGAAAAGCGTCTGACATTCTCAGCCAGGCACATCTGTAACATATGTAAATGTATTCATTTTGTTCTGCTTATCAATTCAAATGCCGGTACGGATATATTTTCAAAGAAAACTATTTGGTACGTGGTGCCCCTTAGTCTCTGCTACTTCAAGCTTTCATTGTATGCTCTGTGTGACTCCTAGTGCCTGAACTGTTTGCACAAACAAAAGTAAATTCAATTTCACACTTTGAATTTGATGTCTTATTTATTCCATGGTGGCCTACTTCTCCTATTCTTCTATCAAGGCTCTTGTCTTTCATACATTGGAAACATGCCTTGCTCAGTGTTACCTTGGAGTAGATACACATGTTGTCTGATAAGCTCAACTACATCTTTAAAGGCGCCCTTTTATTCTCTTTTTAAGGTTCATATTTGTATTTAGTGTCTCTACTGGGACATGTCTCCATGCTTTAATGTTCACAGAGCTCTTTATTTTTCTCACACTGCCTGTGCTGCAGCACCTCTTTTCGCTCTCTGTCTGAAACCAGAGCCCAGTCTGCTCTGATTGGTTAGCTGGCCGGATCTGTCCCGCCCCTTAGCCTATCACATACAATAGAAGAGTGAGTGCTACATAGTGATGTCATTATGTTACTGAAGTAAAGAAAGGAGTCCAATGGAGGCATTTCAGGCAGGGGGGGACTGTGTGGGAGTTTGGGATTTTAGCCTTTGCTGACCATTTACATGCACAGAAACCTATTGAAAACACTACAGGAAAGGGATAATAACCCAAAACCCACAAAAGGGCCCCTTTAACACACCTTTAAATATGTCGGATGTACTGTCGTTTAAATATTGATGCATGAAAAGAACATTCATCCACGGTACCGCTGTGATATATTTAACATTTGTCTTTTTCAAATAGTATTTCAAGCGCTATAATAAGAGCGGTTAAGGTTCATCCAAGTTGGAAGACTTCACTTCTAACGTGTCACTCTGCTAATGTTTGCACACAATAAGTAGCCTGCACTTTCATCAACAATTTATGAAACGTTGTCAGCTTGCACATTGTTTTAGTTTGAAGCCAGGGGAATGGATATTCTCCTCCACAGACACACAAGGTCGAGCGTCAACTTACCGGCCCACCCCTGCATCGCTCTTCTGTTGTCAGTTTTTTGGCAAACATCAAACAACAGCGGAGCAATCCAGAGGTCAAATTCACAGAAACACAGCAGGCAAACATGTCTTTGTGTCTGAACAAACATTTAGAGGAGCTCTAAGTTTGATTGACATATTTGGCAACAGAGCGTACTCATATGAGTGAAGGGTATGTGTTGTAGTTGGAACTGATTTCATAAAAAGGTGATGCATTTACAGTCCCTCAACATCCTACTTCTTTAATCAGAGTTTCTTTTGTACCTTGATACCCACTCCTGTTGCTCTATCACAAAGGTCTTTTTCCTCTAAAACTCCAGAATAAGGAAGTAATGGACTTAAATTGAAATAATTTAGTCAGCTTAACTTGACAAGTCCTCCAAACTAAATGAGCTAAAAGTAGGTGTTTTACCCTCGAGCACGCAATACAGAAGCCCATCTGATGTGACCTGAGTTCATTGGAATAAAAGTGCTGCATTGTTTAAAAATACAGTTATAGAAACTCTCAATTGTATTACATGAAAACTTTGCAACCCTGTAATTATTAATAAAAGTTAGTCAGCGCTGCAAAATGCAAAACTATGGGATTCAACAATGTGCTCAATGTGTATTGATTCAACGTCTGAACCTTCAGTTTTTAGCCCTGAAGACAAGTTGAGAATCAACATTTCCTTCAACTCTTTCTCTGTGTTTGTATGCAGTTGTACATTTTACACTTTATTTCTAGGACAGCTTTCTCTAGTTGTGAGATTTGATGTGCTTTTCACCTCCTGCCCTCCTAAGTGCTGCTGGGCTGTGGTTCCTCTTGGATATTCCCACCAGTTTCGTCTTTGATTCCGCAGTTTATTCACATTCTTTGAATACACAAAACGATCGTATGCGGCTATTTTGCGTTATGAATTAAACTCAATGTGGCAACATGTGGAAGTCGGTGTCAGAAAAGACTTCCCACTTCAAGGAGTCAGTGTTGGCGGTATCATCATTTCACTCACCTTGACCAGAAGGGTTAAGTATCCCATACTAACTATGTTGCCTAGCTACACGTGCAAAGCTTTTGCACATTGTATGACAAATACACGCTTATAATGACAGCTGTATCACTCCAACTTTCTAACACTTTTTGCAACCTGCAGATTTGACCTGCAGATTGCACCAGCTTTTAAGTGGCATCCATTTCTAGCTGGCTTTTTTTCCTTTAGGGATGGGAATGTATACATTTCTAAGTATTTAATTATGACTACATGCATGATAATATATTTATTTAGCATTATTACATGCTCCCAATCTCCTCTTGGCTAATGTTTGCTAAGGTGTTCTACGTCTGCCCTAATCTCCCATATTTAAGGATTTTGGAAAAGCAGCCACTCTTTTTTTTTGTTTTCCTGACTAAGCAGTCTTCAGTCGACCTTAGTGTCATTTGGCAGGAAACACAAACTCAGAGGTTCCCGTCAATCAAATCAAAAACTTAAGCATACTATGCATTTTCTTATCTTCAAAGAGCCCAATTACGATAGTCAGTCAGGCAAATAATTACATTGGAGATCGATGATTGGACTCCATTTATGGTGAAATTAAAAATCAATGGGGGATGGATATCCTTTCTGTCAGCCAGTGGACAAAGTGGATAACACTGAAACTGGGATTTCCTTGGCTTGTCAGTGTCTCATAATTCAATGCATGTACTTTGACATTAGCACTGTTTAATGACAATTGACGTGAACCGTATAAGCGTCATAATGGAGCTGAGTCGAGGTGTTTCCCACAGAAGTACATGTGTCGACTGACCGGGGTCCCATTGATTAACATCTCCGTCTTCTCTGTGGAGGATGTGAAGCACCCATATTTAATCTTCCTGTCCTTTTCCCAAAGTAAAAGTAAAGAAAAATGTACTCTCTGGCTCTGTTTTGTTGTTTGACATGCAGGAAATTACACAGCAGCTTTTAAGTATGATGAAAAAGAAATGTTGGCTACCAATTCTTTCCTTTCAACAGAAAGTAGGAGGGGCCATCATTTTATTATTTTGAAGATGGGGGATCTAGTATTTGATTTCATTATGATTCAATTAAACACAAAATAACTATTTCTGTGAACACTCTTGGGTTTAGCGTCCTAATTACAAACTAAGCCACAAAGGTGGGGTTTTTTCAAGCGCCATGTTATGATGTAAGTGTTTAATATTTTTTCTTTCTTCAGAACTTAAGGCAGACATTCATTCAGCTTTGTGCAACACACTAACTCATCCAGCCACTCCCCCTCCACCCAGACACTCACCTGCTCCACATTCCCCTGATTAGTCAAGCAGTAAAAACTCAGAGCTGTCTCCTCTCTGTCTCTGCCAGATTGTCTATTTTGCATTCACCTTGCTCTTCCCTCTGCCTGCCTGCCTGCTTGCCTGAATCACTGTCTTGTCTCTTGTTGGATGAGTTTGCTCGATCTGTCCACCTGAGCTTGACCCTTGCCAGCTTTTTTGATTAAAACAAATTTGAAATGTTATCTTTGCTGGGGTTGCAAATGTATGTGATTTATTGCAGAGAGGAGCCGGGTGGCCCTCTGACCATTTGTTAATTAACAATGAACACAAATGGATTCACAATGGGATTGTGTTGTACTTCAAATGTAAAAAGGGCCAGAATGCATAAAAAGACTTTTATTGTGTTTTAATCATCCCGATATTTGAGTGCTTGCATGATGGAAGAGGTGTTTAGTGTTAAACTCAAATGTAGCAAAAGCAATTACAAATAAAATGCAGCTACAGCTCTTAAATGCAGTAATATTGTCAAATTGACCTAGTTTAGCATTTGGCCAAGTTCATTTAGTTGATGAGTTGGCTTAGTAAGTCACTTAAATGGAAAATAAAAGATGAGTTATGGCAATTTTATTTAGTTTTCACTTTATCTGAGAAATTTTGGCAGTGTTTGTTTAAAAACTGGCCTGTGGCATCCTGTCATCCTGCCTTCCAGTTAAGCCACACCTCAAAACAGTCATGCTAGTAACACAACCTTTTGATTTGTGTGTTAATTACAATATTCATATTTGCAAAGACGTGCAGTGCCGACTATGAAAGGACTCCATCTGTGTACCTAGAGTTTGTGGAGCATAATTATTCATGCCAATCATGTTAAATTGGGCAGAAAATATACAGTACCAGACACGAGTTGTGTTGAGTGAACCTCTATCAGTCTGATGTAATGAAATGACAGAAGTGAAGTAATGACTCCATGTTGGTAACAGCCTCACAGCTGGTACTCATTTTAAATCACCAGAGATTGATTCACATGTCTACAATTCACCAACTGTTGAATTTCTCCCTGCTTTGTCCCTGAGACCCTGACACACACACACACACACACACACACACACACACACACACACAGACACACACAGACAGAGACACACACACTACGCATCTAACACACCAGAGAAAATGCAATGAAGTGCGTAGAATCACCTCCACTCCTTATTCATTAGATGCGTTACTTTCTGTTTTGACTTCAGGGCCACCTACACATCTCCAGGGAGCACAGAAACAGTTTTCAGCATTAGGGAAAAGTTGGAGACACTTGGAGTTACTTTGCACCAAACTTCTGAGTTAATGAGCTGAGGTGTATGAGGTGCCCTTTTTAAGCACACTTCTTTACTTCCTGTATGAGAGTTACGTTGCTGAAACTAAAATAATAGAGGAATGAAATCATCAGTTTAATGAATGTTATATGCTGTATTGTAACCAATAGCTCTAACACTGCTGATCTTTATGTGCTGCTGGGTCATTGAAAGGTTTCTTCCCCACACAGGTAAGCATTATTTTGGAGATTGCTGCTGTTCCACAATTATTTTAGTTTCTCATTGTACATTTAATGACATATACTGAGTCAGCAGGATAGAAAGTGAGGCAGACTTTTGAAACTAATAAGAATACATTAAAACAGCAAGTAGAGCTAATTCAGGCCTATTTTAGTTTCTAAAACATAAGCTATTTTCGATGCACAGGCGTAGAAACCGCAGTACCATATTTCAGCTTTTCAGGAAGAACCCTTTATATTCAGATGCAGGTGAACCGAGTCTATAGCCAAGTGACAGGGTAGGACTTCAGTACTTTTCAACAGAGTCTGCCCGCAGACATCCACTGATGAGATGCTTCCTATGGAGCCTCCACACTCAGGATATACAGAACGCCGCCAGGCCACCATGAGCCAGTACGACAACTCCCACATCGGGCTGCCTGTGGGCTGATCCATCGAGCTGTCGATCCAAATGCAGTTCACTACTTCTTCTGCTGTTGTTGATTTTTTTTCTCCAGCTCAGACAAAAAAAACACTACTACAGGAGTTGCAATTAATTTGCTGCAAATAACATTCATTTAAACTAACATATGAGAGTCTTCTGCCATCATTATGTGTGCAAAGGTGAGAAACCATTAACAGAATGTACTAGCAGTTCAGCATTGTCCATTTTTCCAAGAAGTAACCATTAAATTCATTAATTGCAAGCCCAGCACAATAATTGTCTCGTAACAACTCACCTTCACCCCTTCAATATATCATTAGCAAAACTGGCCCCTCCCTCTCAGTTCACTTCATGTATTCCTAACCGACATAACTGCCCATTCCAACTCTTATCCACTTATGGCGTCCCACAGGGTGCATGACTTGGTCCCCTCCTCTTCATCCTGTACATCAGTCCCATCGGACAAAACCTACCCGAAGTATTGCATCCATGTCGACTGCTATGCCGATCACACTCATCTTTACCTTTCTGCCAAGAACACAACCCTCCCCACCTGTCCCCACATTCACTGAATTTAAATTATGGAAGCGACTATAGCTACCTACTTCAAATAAACTGCAACAAATTATAAATATTCATCATCAGACCAAATTCCCTCACCGGTTCTGCCAAGTCCTTTTTAGTCACCATTGATGGCTCAAATATCACACACTGCACCCAGATGTGCAGCCTTGCTATCATTTTCAACCCCACTCTCTCCTACAGCTTGCCAACCACATCACCACAACTGCCATGTTGTATTTTTTCCTTTTATGTAATTAAATGTACTGTCGTTTTCAATTGTCTTCTGTAGGTGTGCATATTGACATAATGTATTGTCTATTATTCTGGAAAATCTAATAAAGAAATAATAAGTGTAAGCCAGGAATAAAGGGAAAATAACAAGAACGAAATTAAAATACTAATTTGCTGTCTTTCTTTCAGCAACATCACAAACATTTTCACACATCATCAGGAAACATGAGGCATTCATCTCTACATGTAGGTGTTGATTTGCAGGTGCATATGCACTACAGAAAAAAGCCCTATTAAAACTCATGATATTACCAACACATATGCTGATCAGATATTTACAGAAAAAAAGGTGAATGGTGTTAATGGTTCTGACTCTCTAACCTGCTTTCTCCGACACCCCCATTCACATCAACCGCTAATAAACTCCATCACCATAATGATAGTAATTACAAGTACAGTGTGGACAGCAATTATAATTAACATACACTACGACAAATACTAATGGCTCCAGTGTGTGTGTGTGTGTGTGGGGGGGGGGGGGGATGTGGGGGGGTGTGTGCCCCCTGCCCCTGTCACAAGCTTGCATGTCTCCTCTTGCTGGCCAAGGAGAGAAAAAAAATTCCAATTAACCAACAGCGTGCTCTCAAGTGGAAGTGAGAGATTGAGAAACTCAGACAAAAGCATGAGCACAGAAGTGACTGGAATACCAATATGGCCGCTACAACACACTTCAGTAACAACTACTGTTGTTTATCAAGGATGAACCAGAAGATAACCTAACCTTTACTCACAATAGCTTTGGTTACATGTGCATACAAATGTGCAAAACAAAACCGCTCTCAGGAATATTTTTCAACCAACCAAAGCAAAAGATAGGACTGTGGTGTATTGTGAGTAGAGCGGTACATTGATGACATGTTTTTGTAGCAACACTGAAGTGATTCCCTTGAAAAAACGAATGGGATTTTTCCATTTGGATACAGAGAATAAGATCTGCGTCATCCCTGCTAAACTAAAGGTGGCTAATGTTCAGCTCGATTATGTTTAGTAATCTCATTTAGTCCCTTGTGAGCAACTGCCGTTTTTATAACATATAGAAGGGACGCATTTAATGTCGTAACACAAAACATGAAGGCATCTAATTAATAAACATGTCAAAAAACGAATGACTTTGAGACAAGGAAACAGGAAGTGGTAAATTGCTTGTCTATTTCCAGGTTTCAGGACTCATACTTGGCATTTTGTCTACAGAAATTGAGGTGAAACTGTTGTAGATTTGTGTTACAGCTGGTATAAGTACTTTTGCTGCAAAATATTCACAGGCGAGAATTATTGTATAGAATGGTTTTGTTTGCGTCGTTTAATTTTGAGTGTATAACGACATAAATATTTCCATTGATGACAGGAGACACTGCATAATTTAAATCCCTCTTAAACCCTTTGGATTTTTTTCTTGTAGGACAAACACAGGATTTACTAATAGCATTAGTTAAGGGTCCATTTTATGCAAGTGTCCCAGTAAGCCATGACAGTGTGACAGTGAGCCAGCATGCACAATATCAGTCCTGTGAAACTAAGGCTCCCCTAATGGATTTCAGCCATCATTAATCTTGTTTTTTTTTTTTGCACATGCACTTTCCAAACTATGACATGTCAAAGTGTCTGCTGTGAAAAGGTCCCATTGTTTGCATCCGACAGTTGGCGTGGTTCAGGTCCTGCAGAAATCAGTGACAGCTAAGATGCAAATAGTGACAGGGTGCTGGGGTCTGCCTTGAATACATTATTATCACTTGAATAGCCTTTGATTACCATTTTTAGTTCTGTAATAGCAATGTAATCAATTATGGATCCAGTTTAGTTGATGATTCATATGTTTTTTTCAGAATATATTCATTTGGTTATTTGTTCTTTTTTGATTTCTTGTTTGCTTCTATTTTTAACCAATGCTTTCTCGCAGATCTACTCACTAGTAGAGGATGGTGTACATAAGCGTCCACTTAAATGGCCAGAAAAATTCCTAGAGCTATACAAATGAGGGCAAAATGTATAAATAAGAACTCTTGAATGTGCAAACTTTACTGAATAATGGGGAGAAATTGTTTTCAGAATGTTGGGTTAATTTCTCTGACGCTTTCCCCACTTTTAAAATAACTAACCAACCGTTTATTGAAAATGTATTCAAGGGACAACCAATTATCCAAAGAGAACTACAACATATGCCTCCTTAGAACAGAAGTATATTGTTGGATCAGAATCTGTGTGGTTGGTTAATTGAAGTATATTCATGTAATAGTTCTTATTTCCCTCTGATTTCCATGCACAACAGGAAGCTCATTCCCAGCTCCATGCTTGAGATCTGTAGGTACATTTATTTACCTTGTTTATTCCACAATTGGCTTGCAAGGAAGTTGCTTTGTTTTCTCAGCAAGACTGCTTGCTTGAGATAAGAAAATAATGAGTCTGAGATCAACATTACGTTAAAGGAGAAATCTTTCACGGCTTGTCACATGATCCAAACAAACAGGGGGCAACATTTCACCTCTAGCACTGATTTCACACAATCTACATTTACAGACGTCAGTGATAAACACAATTAACAAATAAAAAGCCAATCACTCACAAACAGCAGGGCGGCGGAGACAACTAAACTCAAGCATAAGCTGTTCGTTGCTGTGGCTGCCATTGAATGAAATAAAGATATATCCACAAATCCTATATAGAGTGGTGCAAGAATGAGTCCTAAAACCCGGAAAAGGGGTAGCATTTTACCAGCCCTGGTTCTCTTGTCTTGAAGTTGACTGCTTCTTGGTCAGATGATGCCTGAAATAACGTCTGCGGTCAACAAAAGCTTAAGAGATGTTCACCTTATGTTCAACGACAACACATATGTCGTACCCCACTGGTCTCTAAAGCATCTATGTGTCGTAAAAACTGTGAGACTACTATATAGCCTGATGTTAGCTTTTTCTTCTGATTATTGCATTTACACTTCAAAAATCACAAATGAGTCTTATTATATGGAAGTATTCTGCTGAACAAAATGTTTAGGTATCATGAACATGTATCTTCCAAAATCCAATGGAAAAATCCCATTACTTTTTCTTCGAGGGAATCTTTGTGATGCTAATTTCTGGGCCATCTCTTCTTCAGTCACTGGACTGGCGTTGGAATGACTCTACAGTGACTCGGTATCGCCTCAAGAGGAACGGGCGTTGGAATGACTCTACAGTGACTCGGTATCGCCTCAAGAGGAACGGGTGATACTACAAGACTGTGGCTAGTCGATAAGCATGCTTATTTCAGTAAAAAATCTCTACAGCATCAGAATGTCAAACAAATCCTTTGATCCAGAACATGATGTAAGGATGATCTTAACCAGGGTGTGTTTATCTCTTGTTTAATTCACTTGTTCATTAGTTGTGTCCTTAGGTTGAAGTACAATCAGCACAATCTCCCCCAGGAAGCTTTGATCACCTCCCCTTCCTGTTTCTGCATTGGTTTGAATTTAAATCAAATGAAACTGTTGGAAACACCTGCCTAACCTTCTTATTGAGGAAAATGAGATATTCCCTAAATTTCCTCCCTTGTGCAGCTGAAACATGATGAGGCACGTCCCTGCGCTGTCTAATTCCCAAACTTGACTTCTTATTCTTAGCGAAAGGGCAGTAGGTCCAGCCAGATAATTCCTTCACTCGCAGGGGAAGATTAACCACCCCTCAGAGGGCTTGGCTGCAGCTTGTCAATCATGAAACTCACTGCTCCTTTTCACTACTTTGTTCTTTGAGCTCTAGCAAAGGGCACCTCCTCATGACCATCACTTGCAACTCCTTGAGAATATCCTTCCGAAGTGCTCCAAGCAAATGAAAAAAAAAATACACTGCCACGGTTGTAAGATGAAACAAAGGGATAGTTTTCATTCATCTCATGATCTTATTTCTCCACAAGTATGAGAAGCAATGCTATTGTATGGGAAACCAGGGCCAGAGATAAGGAAATGACTTGGAAATTACATTTGCTATACAACCATTTGTACCAGTCAAAAGATAACGAAGGAAATTTCATTCACACTATCGTATTCTGCAGACTTATCAAGAACCAATTGCAAATGTATCCTGCACGCCTGTATCACGCACATTAATTAGCGGTAGATTCCAAGACAGGCAGCACATGTGTAGGACCTTTTGTCAGATAATGCAATGAAATTTCCTCTTGTCCAAGTGAGTGATTTTCCAAGTTAACACACGGGAAATCTTGATGAAAATTCCCGACAAAGGAGATGAAGTCTTCACCTGAGCCCCAAATTCCTTGAAGATACCAGCTTACATATTTTTGAGTTATCTTCCTCGGAGTGCGTCTCAAGAAGTGTCACAATGCTCTGAGTGAAGCAGCTCAGGGACAGGCAGCACAGGAGGCTGGAGGACACTCAATTACAGTTTGAAAATGGCACACAGGGTGGTGTTTTCCACAGAGGAATAGAAACGTTTATCCCGTTCTTGTTCATATGTACTGTACATCCTGTTCCTTTCCTACCACCACATGTGTACCGTTACGCAGCAGGCAGGAAGTCAAAAATATTGATGAATACCAATTGTTATTACCAAATTATATTACCCTAACATGGATGGTAATACATTATCCCTTTTGTATGAGCCGTGTTATGTGAGTTAGAGGTGGTTTAACCTGGCAGCATTCAGTTTACATGGAAAGAGAGTTGGTAGGTAACATTTTCTGCTGATAGCATTTTCCATCGCAATATCTATCGCAAATTCAGACCATTTCTCACTGCAACCACCTCATCTCCATCGCACTTTACTACTGGGTTTTAAGTTTTAAGCTCGTGAAAGTGTCTTCTTGCTGTATCTAGCCGCTCGTGGCTTTTTCTTTTGGGCTCCTACAGTCGCAATACACTTTAGAGTCTCGGTTTAAGTGTCCATTTAGTAATCTGCAGTAGATGCCGAGAGTAGAAAATATGTTTCGTTTTGTACATTTTTTTCATAGTTTGGCAAAAATAAAGTCAGAATACAGATCAGATGTGGTTTTTAATAAAACATATTTCGTCGTTGATCTTGAAGAAGGCGTGCGAAACATCATATCAATTGAAGAAAAGGAATTAAAAATGGACTTTTTCATGGTTTTTATTCAGAAGCAAAGAACTGTAAGTCCTTGGCTCAACTTCTCCAATACATATCTGGTTATTGCTCATATCTGGTATTTTACTCGTGTCCTTGTGTCTGGCCTTGATTTTAGATATCAGTTATAATTCGACACAGCTCTTCAGGCACATATATTGTAAAGGAAAATATTGGTAACACTTTTTGGAATCAGACAGGATGGAAATAACAGGTCAGGTCAATGTTGCACACATCATTCATGCTGTGTTATTCCGGGGGAGACATTGGCGAGTACTTGAGGCGCTTTCGCTCAAATATCACACTTGAACCGCAGCAACACATAAAGAACCAGAGGTGACAGATTATCAATAACCCTATTACATGACCTGTCAGAATATTTGACAGAGAACTGTGCCACCATGTCACATCACATCTAACACTTTTTCCCTATTTCTTCTACTGTTAGCAATCCAAACTGTTGTTGTGACATTATAACACTTAGCAGTATGTGTGATGAGTTGAACTGAGCTTCCTGTGACAGCAAGGTGAAGTGGGAATACTTTAATCAAGAGCAAGCACCTTTGCTTCCTGTCAACAACAGAACCCTAAAGACATGTTAAGTTGGATGTGTTGCTTTGGCCAGAAGGAGAAATGTTCTGCAGACAATCGAGTGTGCCTACGGAGGATTTCACATCAGGGTCCCTGGCCTCCAGCTGATGCACCTGACCCCAAAGTCAACTTGGTTTGATTAGTGTGAACTCACTTATTCTCTGAAATGTGAGCAAGTGCACAGCATGCTCTGGTATCTTCCTCTGAACTGCACAGCCATTGGTGAAAAAGTAAGAAGGCATTCGAGAAGTTCTTTTTGACTTTTTCTCCACAATTTGCAAAAACGTCCAGAAAAACAATGCTTGTCATAGTGCGAAAGTTTATTCCATTGTTTGGGATTGGTATATTTTGGTTGGCTGTCAATACATGTTACGCAGATGATGACGCAAGTGTGTTTGTGTAGAGAACAACATTACTCATGGGAAAGTGGGGAGCAGGGAATGGAGATGTGGAGGGAAACCATACTCCAGTACAGCACGAATACATTTTACCTTAATTAAAAACAATGTTACAGCCAATTCTTGGATTAATGACGCCCTATTATGCTTTTGGGGTTTTATATTTCCTGTAGCGTTACATATATTATATATATAAATGGTCTGCAAAGGCTAAAATCTGAAAGTTCTTTGGAACATCCCTATGTTGCACTCACTTCTATTAACTAGCGCTCCATCAAATTGTACGTAATAGGCGGGATATCTCCAATCACAACAGAGCCTGCCTGCTAGCCAATCAGATCAGACTGGGCTCTGGTTTCAGACAGAGGGTGAAAAGAGGTGCTGCAGCACAGGCAGTAGGACAAAAACAGAGACCTTTTTTAACATAAAGAATGGAAACATGTCACAGTAGACACATAAAATACAAACCTGAACCTGAAAATTAGCATTATATCTCCTCTTGAACATGAATAGTACAGGAGATCATTGAAAGTGTTACAAAACTGCAGGTTCTGTAATAAAACGTCACATGTAGAAAAAGCCTGTGAAGACAAACAATTGAAGGAAAATCTAGAAAGTACCAGCTTCTTGTCCATTCATCCAAATCCTGATGTAGCTCAGTCTTCTGTGTCATGGACCCCATTGTTGCCCCAAAGCTATTAACAATAGGCCTACTCTAATAAGTCCCATTGTTCCACTGAGTGACATGTTCTTTCATAACCATGAACCGCACATACATCCTGCCACTCACTAGTGCAGCAAATATGGATTTATTTTTTCACAGCTGAAACATACACCCTTCATTCCTGTTTGAGATATTTTCTCTTTTCCTCTTGGTTATATATCTTTAGTATCAGAAAGAAAATAACAAATGAGTGCCACATAAAAGTGAAAGGAATTTGGAGACATTCAAAGAATATAATGCCTTTTATGTTAGGAACACTTTGTGGAATCTCTTGAAAATAAACAAATATATATCAACCAGTCGTGTATACCTCCAAAGCAAGATTTATGTAAAGAACCAACATTCACAAAATTAAAGAGGCCCTATTATGCTTTATGAGGTTTCTGTGTCCTTTGTGTTAGTGTTTTGTGCATGTGCAAATCAAACGCCGCCATTGAACTCCTTTGTTTACTTCAGTAACATATTGACTTCCCTATGTAACACTCGCTCTTCCATTGGCTAGCACTCCAACACATTGTAAGGGGCGGGACATCTCTAAGAGGTGGACCAATCACGACAGAGTCGGCCGGCAAGCTAACCAATCAGAGCAGACTGGGCTCTGGTTTCAGACGGAGGGTGAAAAGAGGTGCTGCAGCACAGGCAGTATGAGAAAAATAAAGAGCTTTTTGAACACTCAAACATGTCACAGTAGAGACAGAAAATGCAATTATGAATCTGAAAATGAGATTAATATGTCCTCTTTAACATTTAGTTATGCTCTATCAGAAATAAAGCATTCAGTTTAAATGAATTTCCTTTTAATACTGGGTCAATTTTGGATGAAGTCAACAACTAAGGTACATTGTTTTATAACCAATTGAAACAAAGCATATTCACATGTTGCTCCTCTGTCTTCTTCTCTAGAGCAACAGCTGCTGAGGTTCAATGGGGGGGATTTGGAGCCATCTGCCAAAAGACGAAGAAGCAGTTTCTTTGAACCAAGGAGGAAATACATTATACTGGTGGCCATAAAATGTATGTAATAGCGATAGCAATAATCATCCAGCAGACCATATTCTGTCCTTCCATCCATCATTTTCTATAATCACTCATCCAGCGTTTCTATGAATATTGAGGATATATCAGTAAAAAGAAAACATTAGGGTGGGAATATGCAGCGGGGAAATGATTTCAGTAGCCAGCAGCTCCTCTCACCTCGCAGCTCTACACACCTATCTCACAAACAACAGCCAAAGTGAGGAGGGAAAGGTGTTTCACACAATAACTCAAGTAGGCTATCTATATTTCACCATGCAGCGGTGTTACTCAGAGGCTCGTGCCCAGGGGTACATACTAACACCCTTCCTCTTCACACTGCATGAATCCAGATAGCAACACTGCCATCTGCTGCCTCTAGAATAAAACCTGCTGTGTTATAATCACCACAGCATGCATTGTAGCCGTTCATAAATAAACACACACCCTGAAAAAGACATGAAGTTATTATTGTAAGCAGATTTTGTCGCGTTGCTTAATAAATTGTAATTAGCCTTTGTGATTACTGGGACTTAACCTTCCTTTTCCCTCCTGCTTTGGTTCTACGCTCAGGGGCTCCCATGATACCTTGCAGCAGCCACAGCTCACTGCAGTTGAGAAATGAACCCCAGCATCAATAATCTCCCCACAGCTTCATCGCTGAGTTATTGCAAGGCTTCCCGAGGCATTTCCACAGAGCTACATTTTCTTTCTGATGCAACACGTTGAATACCAGTCTGCTGTATAGCGGTAAATTAGTTTTAATCCTGGAAGCTGTGAGTTTTAGATGAAAGTTTAATGTTGGCTTTTAGTGAAGTGCTCTGCAGGGATGTCCAATTCCAAAATCCTTAACACATGACAAAGCCCCTGTAGTCACCATTTGGATCCACAAGTCTGCAACCCATTCATGTTCCTGTTACAGACTCAGCCAGATGATAAATGACAGGAGTTTTCCTTTTAAATCTGCCAAATTCAAGTCTTCATCTATATTTATTGTATATTACTGATTCAAGGCAAAAGAGGGGGTGATGGATTGAGTACAGTATAGCCTTCTTATAATTTAAATTTTGATAAGGTAATCATAAATTAATACTGGTAGTAAGGCATGATTTATTTAAAGAGATATAACTTCAACAGAAAAAGATGTGTGATGCATTATTGATGGGTGTAATCTACTGGGGAAGTTTTGTAGTGATATCAGTAGCAATATTATACCTTGTTAAACTTGAGGGTTTTGCAAAATGCATAAAACTATGTATCTTTAAAGAAAATTCCCAATTCCTATTCTGCTTTTTGCACAGGTTTCTTTTCCACAGAAGCTCATTATCTTGCAACTTCCGGAAGGGAGCTAACTTATTGAAGTTACCAGTTCAAAACGTTATCTCTATTATTTTCTCTCTGAATGTCCTCTTGCATTGAGTTACAGTAGAACATCTGCAGAAAGTTTTAGTTAAAGAAAGTTGTATATTAGTATTGCTGTCTAAGTAAAGTATGTAAACATCATGGATTAGAAACCTGGAGTGTTGCCTCCTGTCGACAGGTATCTCACTCCATTACAGGTTGCTGAGTGCCTGTCTCACCTGGGCACTCTCATGAAAATTAAGTTTTCTATTCCCTCTCAAACTCCCCTGACAGTGTGTGCTGAATTTATTTTCTCTTCAGTCTGTGGGTTTCACTTCACCAATAGTTATTTTTTTCCACATCAGTCCCCCTTCTGAAATGTGACCTTTTCCCCTCCCTGATAAGACCTCTGTGTCACATTATCCCAGACAGGGTAGTGCGCCAGCTTCCCCTTCTCCAGACTTCATGTTTTTCATCCTCCATTAGTTCAGTGTGACTGCACCAGGCTGCTTTGCTGTCAATTATTCACACTTCCTTTGTCTGAGTAGCTTTGGTGCTCTGGCACCAGGAGTGCAAGTAGACAACCTCTTTTCAGCTCCTGGCAGGCCCCCGGCCCCCCTGTCTGCTGACTGTCCACAGCTGATTTCTCTCTTTATTCCACGTTGAGTGACCTGTAAAGTGCTTTTTTTTTCTTTCCCACTTAATTCACAACTCTTGCTGTAATCAGTCAGGATCCATTGTACTGTATGCTTCAAGTGTCTTTTGAAAAGGAAGAATTGCATGTTACCTGACATCAAAACAAATGGGAGGAACTTTATAACAAGCACATTTATTTCTTTTTACTTCAGCCTTTTCCTCCTTTATCATTTATCACCTCTTCAGTTCCTAGGGCAGTTTGAGCTTGTTATAAGGGATGTAACTGTCTACCACACCTGAAATATAGAAACTGCACAGACAGAAATATCTCGACTGCTCTAGGCAACTTCCCATTCAACACAGGGTATTCGGATCTTTCCAGGAACCGTCAGACAGAGCTCCCCTTGGGCTCCTTTGGGGCACTTCAGGGTCTGAAGTGATGGAAAGAGAATAACATAAAATACATTTTTACAGAGGCAAAACCAGCTCTCTGTACTGGAGGAGACTTCTCTCTGGGAGTGGACATCCTCACAACTACTTCGCTCTCTTGGAAAACAAAACTTCTAAAGACGCAGGCCCTCTTGTGAAGATGGACTTAAATGGAAAATGGAAATACACTGCACTTATGTAGCACTTTCTCTGTCTTTGTCATCACTCAAAGGACCAGTGTGTAGGATTTAGTGACATCAAAGCAGTGAGGTTGAGTTCCTGCCGTCCTTCCCTTTCCAAGTGGCAGTCAGTTATTTTCTCAATGCATTCAAACTTCAACTTCGACAAAAATGTGTAAGTCCCTCTCTAGAGCCAATGTTTAATTTGTCCTTTCTTCTGGGCGACTGCAGAAACATGAGCGAGCAACGTGGCAAGCTCCATGAAAGCCCCTAGGAAGTGGTTTTTAAAGCAAAGCATCCTAGAGGATAAACAGAAGAATTACAACTTCAGTAACTTGACAGAGCAAAGACCAGACGTGATGTATAGCGGCTAGGAGAAACAGTTTTATGGGACCAATGGATTTGAAAAGCATTGGAAGATCTGGGTAATTTTGCATTCTAGTCAAACACAAATACGCACATTTCATTGGAAGAAACAAGGCTTTGCCTCCAACGCTGCAGACACTTCTCTTTATACATCCACCTGTCTCTGGAAATGTTTTGGGCCGCTGTAGCATTTCTGCACTTGTCTGCCACCATACTATGTATATGAAGATATGCTAAGCTAACAATGAGTAGTTCCAGCTCTGAGCAGGATTTTTTGTCAGTGGAAAGTGTCAGGCTGGAGACTCTCTATGAGCCGGTCATTTGTATGACAGGATAATAAAGAGGTTGAAGAAAAAACTGACTTTTCAGCGTCCATGATCGCTCTTTGAATATTGTTAAGCCGATTATCACAAAAAGCAGATCCCCTTTTTTCTTTACGCTGAAGACTTACTCATGGTCAGATAACATGTCCAAAAATATTTCAATGAACCAGTTGGCCGAGTTTGTTTTTATGTAGCGATCATTATCACAAAAAGCAAGGCACTGTGGTGAGTTGGTCCTC
The DNA here is from genome assembly GCF_036324505.1 of Eleginops maclovinus. Classification (NCBI taxonomy): domain Eukaryota; kingdom Metazoa; phylum Chordata; class Actinopteri; order Perciformes; family Eleginopidae; genus Eleginops; species Eleginops maclovinus. The sequence continues at coordinate 5,469,990 of NC_086355.1, forward strand.
TTTGATCTGGCCATATGTTTGAATGAAAACCCTTCTAAAATCTGATAAGAGATGCTGATAGATAATGATGTCTTTTTGATTAGGCTTTGGACTGTTAGGGCAGCATAATTTAATAATATAATAAGAATGAAAGGTTATGGAGATTGAAGATTCATGGCCTTATCCTTTACCCCCAGACAGCGAGGCTGAACATTTGGAAAGAAAAACTTGTTTTATGTTCTTTGATGGCTGCAGCAACAGGGTCATGGAAGCCTGGCCTTCAAGATGCTAGGAAGAAAAACCTCTGATTGAATTCAGCCCACCATACAACAGGTTCAGACTATGTGGGTATACGCATTTTCTTACCAGTCTCATGGTATCATATCGAGCCAAATATAATACTTAAATATGACCTATTATGCTAGTTTTCAGGTTCAAATTTTCATTTTGTGCTTCATGCTTTTCTTATACTGCACTCCACATCTATTGACCCATTGCCAGAGCCCTGTCTGCTCTGATTGTTAGGCCAGTCTGTTGTGATTGGTCAACCGTTTACAGATGTCCCGCCCTTTGACCTATCAAGTACAATGTGTTGGAGCGCTAGCCAATAGAAGAAGGAACTTTGGGATTTTAGCCTCTGCAGACCATTTACATGCATAGAAATCTATATAACACACTACAGGAAAGGGAAAACTCCAAAGTGCAGAATAGGGCGTCTTCAATCAAAGCACTAACAAACTCTTGTTATTTCTTTATGTGTCTGCCAATGAGTCAATCATGTGCCCTTTCAAGCCAAAACCAAGACGAGCGTTTTTTAGGTTGTGAGACGTTGTATAATTCCTCTGCAATCCACACCTTGTGATAAAATCTGACCCTGCGGTTTTAAAAAATACTTCTTATATTTGTCCCTATAGGGGTTATATGTGTCACCGGTTCTCCAGGGTAACTGCTATGCGAGGAATAGGATGTAACTTTTTTTTTTACAATCAACTGGGGAGCTATTTGATACATCTAGATAACATTGTACGGTCTTCGCCTTGTACCAATCTGTTGTGGTTAGAGCAGGCTGAGATCTGGAAGTGAGGAAGAAAGAGATTGGAAATTTTCTCACATTCCTCCAGTATACTCTGCCACTGAGCCCAGTTTATCCGTGTATCTGTGCTGGTGATCACTGTTTGATTAGAACAAGAGCCTCCTCCAGAAAACAGGCACTATAATAATCTCTCTCAAAGAGGGGTAGAATAAAATGTAAGACTAAATAAACAAAACACTGTTGAGCTTTGAATAGAGAGGCTATGGTTTGCTAAGTGATTTGGGAACACAGGACTGATTCAAATAAGGAAATCCTTTACTATATATTTTTTTATTTTTAACAATTGGGAACGTAATGTGTTTTCTGGAGATTTCGCAACCCATTATGAAGTCAGACATATTAGTGTGGATGGAGCTGTTAGGAGGAGGAAAAAGTAAACAAACCCAGTTAGATAGCTCAGATTAGGCTAATGGTAACGTAGCATAAAATATTGTTGATTTTGTTTATTTTCGTGGCCTTTTTCTGATAGTGTTGACACATAGCAAAGGCCTCGAGCAGCTCGTAGCTACAGGGGGGTTCTTTATCTGCTTTTTAACCCTGAGTTTGCATAGAAGACCGGCTGTTGTCAAAATACCTGCAGATGTAGAACATGTGTTTCTGGAGGAAAGTTAGATAGAATCGGAGGATGAAACCCTCTATATTAGTCACATACATGCACACAGCAGAGCACACACAGTGAAATTGGTCCTCTACATTTAACCCATCCTAGTACTAGGAGCAGTGGGCAGCTATTGTGCAGCGACCGGGGAGCAATGGGGAGGTGGGTTTGGAGGTGTCCGGTGCCTTGCTCAAGGGCACCACAGCAGGATATAGGAGGTGAACTGGGACCTCTCCAAGTAGCAGTCCACTTTCCATATTTTCAAGTCTGTTCGGGGACTTGAACCGGCGACCCCTACGATTCCCAGTCAAAGCCCCTACTTACTGAGCCACTGCTGGACTAGGTCTCTGCATTCAACCCATCCTAGTGCTAGGAGCAGTGGGCTGCCATTATGTACGGCGCCCGGGGAGCAATGTAGGTAACCGGTGTCTTGCTTAGCGACACCACGGTGGCACTTGGTCTTTCGGGGACTTGAACTGGTTACCTTCCAGTTCCCAGGCCAAGCCCCTATGGACTTTGCCACCACCGCCTTGAAGAGAAAAAAAAGAGGGCAGATTGACCCAGTGTTGCCAGACTGGGCATTTTCCTGCAACGTGGACTGTTTTTGATTAAATTGGACTAGGAAAAGTGACATTGGGCCTACAGATACAAATGTGGAGCCTTTTGTCAAATTGAAAATGCTGAAACAATAAAACCAAATATACCAAACATATAACCCGTAATTTGATGGTGAAAAAAAGACTCTTAATAAACTCCATTATATATCCACTCACACTTCGTATTGACTCTGAAATAATTGAATGACACGAGTTGTATTTAAACGTCATTAGGGATGAGGGAGGATGGTCAGTGACATTGACGTGTTCATTTGGCTGTCCGACAAACAGGATTAAAACCAATGACCAGAGAAGTCGTCTAAACAAATGGACTTTACTGGCCCTGTAACTTCAGCTGGCAGATTCATTGCATTACAATGAAATCATCTTCCTAAACCAACCCCAAGACATGCCGTATAAACTTTGATGTAAACTGGCAGCGTCTCCTCCATAAACCAACCAAGGTTCTTCTTCTTCTCCAGGTTATTACGGCAGCATGCAACCTTAATGTTGCACTACTGCCACCTTTAGGAGTAAATGATCTCCTGCAGTGTCCAGGGTGTTAAGATTCTCTCAGGAAGCTGCCGAAGCACTTTCAGACATATCCAACACTGTCTAGTAGCTTCACTCCAGAGCGCAGTGCTGCTGCCCCTCTTTATTGATTTCCTTTCAAACAGTGCCAATTTGTATACGAGGGATGGCCCCCAATGGCAAGAAGAAAAGAATGTTATTGTAACCATGTATTGGCTTTGCATTCAAAGCAGTTTAATTGAGTTGCTTTACGAGGACTAATTCTGGCATGCAGAGGCGCAACAACAACAAAGAGACATGCTGTGGTTTCAAAATGTATTATTTTAATACATACATATTATTTAAGATGTACAACAGGATAGAACTATATCAATAATTGACTAGTGGGCTGGAGGTCACTCTGAGAGCGGATCAGCCGATGACAGTGAGCAGCTGTGGATTCACTTCAGCCAGATGAGTTTGTCTCCCACATCTGCGTTATAACCGGCAACATACTTCTTTCCAGGGAGCTACGAGAACAAAGCAAATAAAAAGGAGAAAGATAAAGTAACAAAATGGACAATTCAAAAATATCTGAATCACATAGAAATACCTCAATCACTTTTTTCTCCGACGTATTTTTTGAACTTCTTCTAATTGAAATAGCCAAAAAGCCTCCTATCAAAATAACTGGGTCACTTGCAGAGTTTACGTTGATATTTTCAGCACGAAAAGGTTTAATTTACAAGAAAATGACTCACTTTGTAATCGGTAAAATCATGCGAGTGAAGACCAAGATAAACCTTTACCCATCACCATTTGCAACGGGAATACTTTCAGAGTCTTTATCATTATTAAATATGTTTTTGTAAAAGCTAATGTAAGCTGCAGTAGATACAAAACGACAAGTCTAATTTTGAATTCCTAATAAATAGCTCTAATTGAAAACTAATCACGATAGCTGGGTCACTTGCAGAGTTAAATATGATTCTTTCAACACTTTCAAATAAATGCACGTTTATATTAACACAGCAGAAAGACTCATTTACGATAGCCTATCAATGAGTTAAATCATGCAATTAAAAAAACAATATCACCCGTGTACTTAAAACATTTGGAGAGGGAATACTTTTAGGGCTTTTATTATTATTTCTGATTTTTTAATAAAGTTGATGCCAGCTGTAATAGGTGCAAAACATTTTTTAAGAGTCACTTTCAATTTCAAACCATTTGTTTTAATTGAAAAAGCTAAAAAGCCTGTAATCAAGATAATTGGGTCACTTGCAGAGTTGAATATGAAACTTGCAACACTTTAAAATAAATGCATGTTTGTTGTTCAAACAGCAGTAAGGCTCACTTTTGATAGCGTATCAATTACTATAATTATGCGAGTAAAACAAACCATTAGGAAAGGGAATATCTTGGATTTTTTCTATCTCTATGTCATATTTGTCATACATTTAATGAAAGCTGTAACACAGTGTTGCAAATGTCCTTCCGTGACTTTATTCCGTCAGCTCGTATACTCTGGGGGAGATTACATGCCACACTTCTCATTCCCTCACTCCTGAGACCCAGGCTCACAACTAAATGTCAGGTCACAGCCTCCTGTAGAATTATGCAGCCGGATTTTTTCGCAGCAAGGGGAGACAAAAAAGTCTCCTGTCAATAAACACAAAAGGTCAGTCCCAAATGTTTCCCTGCAAGACTGATGATACCAAAAGCCTTGTAGAATATTCCATATCTGGCATTTGCCTTTCTTGTAAGTACGACTTGTTCAATATTTCTGCGGAAGGAAATTACTTCCATTACACGGACAGGACTGCCCAGGCTTACAGATAAAGGGTAGAAGTATTCAATATAAAAAGGATATTGGGGACACAGGCAGGGTTCTTCTGTGTGACGTTTAATGAAGTGATCATCACAATTATATAAGTTCTCCTTAGATAATTACAAAACTTAAAAACGAAAGGGCAACCAACACTCCAGTAACACAGCTAATTAATGTGACCAGCAGACAGCAGCAAGTGTCTCATTAGGGATGTCCCCAGCTGATCTGTGGGATCAGCATTACAACCTTTTGTTTAATTAATCTGTACTGGCTTTTTAAAATATTCTTTGTTTACTGTGAACTTAAGACGAAGCAGGTATTAGTTTACGGAAGACACACTACCTCTGTATCCGTGTACACGCAGCCAATATGTAACCAGACGTAGTGTGGTGTAGGAAGGTCCTAAAACCTGGAAAGGAGTCTGGACTTCTTGTCTTAAAGTCGATGAGTTTTTGAACGCAATAGATGCCTGAAATAAGGTCTGTGGTGAACACAAGCTGAGGGGACACAGTTTGTTCTCCGTCGTTACATAGAACACAAATTAAATATGTAAACGCTTCAGTATCCAAAGCATCTTTAAACTGCTGTTGCTAACCGTTGCTATCAAGACTACTAAATGTCTAGCACTAGCTGCCTTTAGCTTAGCAGGGACCGTCAAATAGTTCTTAACATCCTACCGTTAGCTTTTTACTTCTGGAAGTTGCATTTATGCTGTGATAAAGTGGTGTTATATATATTATATATCTATTTGATGATAATTGTTTATTTTCTACTATTTTTTATTTCTTATCATGTGCAACACTTGGTTTTACATGCTGCTGCAACAAAGACATTTCCCAATTTGGGATTAATTAAGTACATCTTATTTTATCATCCCTGCTACACAGAACTTGTGCCTATCATAAAAAGTGTGTTAGCCACAGAACTCATTTGTTCCGATATTCTACAATCCAACGTAAATATCCCATCGCTTTTTGTCAAGGTAGCCCTTTTGTGATGCTAACTTCTGGGTGGGTCTACAAAAATATGTCATGGCTGCACTTCTCTAGCAGTACTGACATAGTAAAGATGTGTTGGATGCATTATAGCGCATTTCTGAGTCTCCAGAACTGAACAATAAATTGGCTTGATGAAACCAGACCACATGAAAAAATATCCTTGCTGAATATCAGCATAAAGAAAAACTGAAATCCAGCGAGAGGTGTGTTTACGTACCGATTTATAGGCGTAGAACTTTTCGTCGTAATCGTGGGCCCCGATGGTGATCTCCGGCAGAAACCTGGCGATGTGGGTCAGCTGCGACACACCCTGTTTGTCTCCCACTCTGTAAAACACAGAAAAAACGACAGCAAAGATAAATCAGCTCATAGCAAACTTTGATGTATGCTGATCTATGGGTGGAGGACAGCATATAAAAATGCAATCAGGGATGAATCTGCATTTTGAGTCCTCGCCGTGATTCGTTTCGGGTACTTTGCATATTTATCCATAATGAGTATGACAGGCTGAGGCTGAGATTGTGAATCCGACTTCACCTGTTGGAGGTCTTCCTCTGTGTAATTTGCATTTAAATGTGGAATTGATGTCATTAATCAAGAACTCACAGCAGCCTCATGTGGTGGTAGCAGACGTCGTCCTGCTCCAGCCACGGCCCTTTTTCAAACTTCAGATACTCGATGTCTTCTGCCACCTGCGGACAACACACAATAAATAAACGGTCTGCAGACACAGGGATCAAAAATACACCCAAAAACCTCTTCTACGATCCTTCGCGGTCTTACCCTTTCAAAATCTAAGGCTTGGTTTGAATCGTAAGCAAGCAGTTCTGATGTTTCGCTAAAAGAAGAAACACACAAGAGGATCAAAATTATTCTGGTGTATTTCGAAAGTGATTACAGGTGAAATATTCCTTCAAGTGGTTAAGTACTCACATGATTTTGGGCAGGTACGTCTTCTTGTAGCCATCCTCAATGCTCTTCAGATATGACAGAGGCACATCGTGAAGATAGGACTGGGAGAAAAAGAATAGAAATATATTGTAACCCAAGCTTGATTCAAACACTCCAACTATTTGTAAATTGTAACGAGTTTATTTGATTCTCTGGAGTGTTCATTTTTTTCAGAAATGATCGCGTATCAGGTGTTCTTTATAGGCAATAGGCCTCGACATTTTCCAGAATGTTATGATGACATTCTGGTTAGATGTGACAATGACTGTTGTATCCGTTATCTTTATCCTAAAAATTGTATTTAATCAGTTTGTTTTTCTTCTCTCTTTCCCTGGTTTGTTATTTAGTTCTTGATGTATGTTTTTCTTAACTGTATTTCCCTTTTTTGTTTATGCCATGTCACTACATCATCTTTTAAAAATGTAGGGATCGTGTCTCACTACCTTGTCGCTCTGTTTCAACTTCTTCTGCACCTCCTCAGCGGGCACGTCAATATAGATGGTGAGATGTGGAGGCAGGAACTCATTCAGGCTGATGTTTATGATCTCGTTGTAGTGCTGCACACCTGCAAGACAAACACACATTTAAGACGTGCGTATTATGTGGAGAACTATTCCGTTTTTGCTAATTCTGTAAGCAAATGCTGTTGTAGGTTGCTGGTGACACTAGGTGCTTACACTCCTTCCTGATGTATCCCTGTTTGAACATGGCCTCCAGGAACACAAAGTCACTGAAGGGAGAGCGCTCCAGGATCACTCCTTGGCCTAAAACACAGAAAACCAGGATTATGCAAGAGATTAATACACTATAAAAACTGACACACACACAACCCTTTATATATTTATACTTAGAGTTACTGTATTGGAGCAGGGTTGGTGAAACTTCATTATCGTTCTGGTGGCAGTAGCTTGTGATGAAGTTGAATTAGCTATTTCCTACCAAAAGTATACCTTCTGATTACTCTATGAACCTTTTAAAATATATTTGATCACAGCAATATTGCAAACGTATACATTTATACCTCTATTAGACATGTTTATTTTTCTATCATATTATCTCTTGATATGTACATTATTCTACCTTTATCAACAGGACTGCTGATTGAATTGATACAACAAACATTTAGAATTACACTGTTTGGGTTTTATTTCTTTTTTTGTATATTAATATGTCCCATTAACCCTCTTTTATTCTTATATTTTTTAAATAGTTTATTAAACACTTTGTAAATAGTCCTTTATTTCCTCCTATTTAAACAACATTATTCCTCACTGTGTTCAAGTAAAGTATGCACCACGACACACAGCAGCAAACTCCTTGTTTATATAATCTAAACTGCGATTTAAATGAACTAACTTGAGCACAGGAAGCAACACCTCTGAGTCAGTGATACCTGTGGTGAGCATGTGTTCGATGGCGTCTGCGTACTGCAGCAGCCTCATGTTGTACATCCACAGCTGCAGCCGGTAGCTGTTCCCGTCCGCAGCTTTGGGATCCGTGTAGAACTTCTCGATGCTGCACATCCCGTTGAAGTCAACAGGAAGGGGGTCCTTCTCCCCGCTCATCCTGTCCATGTAGTGGGTGTCAGCCTCAGGCATGTAAAGCATCCCTGTAGAGACAGATTTATAGGTTATGGTTTTTAAACATAAATACTGTCCATGATGTCGTTATGTAATTTTTTTCAAGTGATTTGCCGTGCGACTCCCCTCTCATAACTCCCATTTGGACAACAATTTATCATATTACTCAAAATGCCAAGAGTTTAACAGTTATTTATATAGGAAAGCCTGTAAATAAATTGGCTGACTGATAATAGATTATCACAGACATATCAACTTCCCTGTTGGTAATCGTCATCACAGTCGAAAACATGTTTAGCCTGTGATTGCCTTCCTCCGTCTACTGTATGACTTTAAAAGTGAGGGGATCACTGATCTATGAATGTTGAAATAAGTACCGAGTTTTTCAGCAAGCTTGGAGGCCAGAGCCCCTTTCCCTGAGGCCAAGTTGCCATCCACGGTGATGATTTTGCTGGTCGGCGTTAACTTTGGCGTCGTCCTCTCGCCCAAAGCGTAGGTCAGCCAGCCATACTGTAGGCTCCTCGCTGAGCTCGTGTGAACACTCGCCTGTGTGACAGAAAAAATACAACATTTGAATGAATCACTTGGGGTTAACACTGACCAGATCCAGATCATTCGACACAGATTACCTGCAACTACTTTTGCCCACGTCCAAATGTATTAAAAAAACACATAAAACACCAGCTTGCACTTTTTTTGAATTACGGCTATTACTTTCTGAAAATGTCAACTTACGTTTTTTTGGAGAATATGTAATATTATTTTAATTGGCACATTACAGGTTTTGAACTAGATATAACACAAGGAGAAACATAAGTGTAGGTCAAAGGCCCAAACTACCATCAGGACCTTACATTTCTATTTGTATTGGTACACAACACAGTAAAACCCCAAAGATATGAAGTTTGATATGATATAGAGCAGAGAAGAGCAGGAAAAATACACATTTGAGAGACTGAAAGCAGTATTTTTCAGCAACCATAAATCAAATATATGAATATATTTCATATGGTCAGTTGACTAATCGTTCACGCTGCTCCATTAAAGAACAATCACCAGTGTTGAGGCTAACAAAAAACTTTAACTTGTCAAATATTTGGTTTAAAGGACATTTGGTATCTAAATGTTTTTTGACAGGAGGTCTCATTGAGATCAATTCACAAGAGAGAACAGGCAGTTGCAAAATCACAACACATTAAAAATAAACATTATGCAACAAGATATAAAAGAAATACACAAGAACAGCTGTCAGATCTGTGAAGAACAGCTGTTTTTTATGTTGCCCTAAACTCATAAATAGATGTTAATGTTTATAATTGTAGATATTATAGAAAAAATGGATAGCAGGGAAATGCAGTTTCCTCCCGATGCAGCAGCACTGACAATGATCTTGTTTGTTGGAACTGAATATGTCAACACTGTTCTTGTTGTCATTAACTTGAATCTTTATGGTTTATTGCTCTTATTGTTCGTCTCTTTGGATAAAAGCTAATGGATCTGTCAAAACCATATACGGGTGCAGAGTTAGCTGGCAGCAGCCTAACCAAACAGCATATTAAACACCATGTCATATCAATAAAACATCATTGAAAATGGACTCAGATGCAGTCCTATTAACAGCTTACTTTATCTGCTCTGAACTCCCAACAAAACCAATAACAAACCAGCAGCCTGTTGGCAACCGACTGTGATGCTAACGGCTAGTTAGTCGGCTAGCCTAGTTAGCTTGCCCTTGTGAACTTGACAGGACAATAAGGAGAAATCACAGTGTCTGTGTTTCGGTCCCCACCTTCTGTGTGATGTGTGCAGCTTTAACAGCAGCTGATCCCGATGGGATGATCTGTCGGATCACCCTCAGGGCCATGATGAATAAACTGTCCTCCAAAAAGCCTCCGACCTGACCCGAAACCACAGCTACCAGGCGACTGAATAACACGTCAGAGGGAGGGCGGGGCCTTACATACTGTTGTCTCGTATATTGTACGTATGAGTATATCTACATTTTGCCTGAATGATATTTTGCTTTTAAGGAATGTGATAAACCAAATATGTCTGACCTTACAAGAATCGGAATAAGAGCACAATACACAGCCAATAACAGTGAATACATAGATGTCAAACATTATAAAATTAACAAATTAAGCAGCACGTATTTGCAGTCTGTCTAAATATTGCCTGAATAAATATATATATATATATATATATTTACTTATAATTACAACAATATGGCACCACTTTTATAAATAGCAGAAAATAAGAAGGCAATCAAATCCAAATGTGTATTTCGTAAATATGTTTACTTGAAATCTTGCCTTTTGTTTTTATCACCATTGTCTTTATACATATTTTCTTAACATTATTTGATTTGGTTTGCTCTGTATATGTACCTTTGTACGGTATGTACCCCTGACGTCAATGTTTTGTGTGTATAAAATATTTGATGTACATTTATATTTTCTTAACTGTATATGATAAACCAGACATTTCTTGACATATCTTACATGTATACAAGGTTCCCCCAAATGAACAACTAAAATATTTCTCATATCCTTGTGTGTGTGTGTGTGTGTGTGTGTGTGTGTGTGTGTGTGTGTGTGTGTGTGTGTGTGTGTGTGTGTGTGTGTATGTTTGCGTGCGTGCGTGCGTGCATGTGTGTGTGGTTGTGTGTCTTTTCGAACCAGCAGGTGGCAGTATTAATTTGATTTGACTAAAACCTGCCTCACCACTGATGTCAATCCCAAAACTCTCAGAAGAAAATATATTTGAAGTAGGCAGGGATACATTTGGTAAAGAAAGTATTACTCTGCACTGTATTTTCAGTTTATTGTCCTTCAGTTTTTCTGTACATTTGGGAGGGAATATGGTACTTCTTACTTCACTGCATTGATTGTGCAGGTTTACTTACAACATACTTGGCAGACTAAAATGATCATTATAGAATATAATCAACTCATGATTAATGATCTATAAATACAGTATGATATGTGGTATTTGGTAGAACGAGTTGATTAACTTATGATACTTCAACAACATTTGGACGCTATTACTTCTCTCATGATCCGATTTGTGCTACCATCGTTGTCAGGAGTACAAATGGTCTCTTTCTCAGACAAGCCCTTGTGATTTCATCGCCATGGTTTGAGTGAACAGCTAAAAGGCTTAGACAAGGTTCATGAGACAAATGCGATAAATAATTAAGTTAAATCTGTTTCCCACAAGAAATATAGGTAGTCATAACATTACACCACTGGACGGGAAAAGTATCTCTGAGGTTTTGTATCTGACGATGTGAACAGCAGGATTTAAATCACATTATCCTGTTGGATACAGCAGTTTATATCAGGGGGAGGAAACGCCTCCTGAAGGCCTTCTTTGTTCAGCCTGTAGCAACATGATCTCAGTCTCTTATTTTGTCACTACCACCCTGAATTCAGCCACACTTCAAGGGGAAAACCTTCAAAGTAATTCTCTTAATACTTCTGGTTCATCTTTATGACTTGACTGGAATTTACATAATTTTCATAGTCATAACACAACACCAATAGACCAGAAAAAATGCATTACACGTCGCCATGTCATTTTAGTTCAGTGATGATTCATTGTAGTGTAGTGCAGATGGTGGTGATAAGATCATGATAAGCAACTGTTATTGTAACACAGAAAAACAGTTTTCGAGGAAGTATTCGGATAACTTAAACACACACACACACACACACACACACACACACACAACTCCACAATATTCAGAATTATTACAAAATTACTTGATTGTTTATAATTATCTGTAAAGGGATAGCTGATGAATTGACAAAGCTTTTCTTGTGTGAACTGCAAGCTAGTTTGCTGCACACATACTATATACACTATAGTGTTTTTATGCATTTTTTGGGTAAGTAAATATGTGAGATACATACAGATACATGCATGTCCCTATAAAAGTGTCAGGAATAAAGAAATAATAAATGAAAGTACCTCAAAGAGCAATGCTTGAGTAGTGTATCACGTTTATTTCCACCACTGAACCCAAGCAATCTACTTTTTAAGAATGATCTTACATACTCTGGTTTCACTGTGACTTGCCCTAACCATCTTCGGATTTATTTAGTCTCATCTGTCATGCACTTCCCCTCACAGCTATACGAGCTCTGGGCACTTGCACCTGAATTCTCGAAACTTTTCATAACGCCCCCAGTCTGTCAGCATGCAAGTGTGACTCACTGGCTGTTTCCTCTGTAGGCTAGGAAACCACCAATGTAAACACTGCTGACAGTGAGCTACACCGCTTCATATTTCACAGCCCATTCAGTATGAGCGCTAGTGTTTCAGCCTCACACAGTCAACTCTGCTCGTACAAAAAATAGTGGCAGTGCTAAATTCAATTCAGCATGACAGAGCAAACAACACCAACAATGGAATCTCTTTTTACTTGTATTTGTCATATTAGAGGCTGCATCATGTTCCTTTTGGCAACACATTTTAGGTAAACATTTCTATAATGTAGAGTACTTGAACCTGCTGAACTAGAATCTAAGCACCAATGTTTGCCGCCAGAGACTGCAGGGTTTTTTACACTTCACATCATGACATGCCGTTTTTGAAGTGTTGCATTTGTAGTGGTAAACACATTTTTGCAGACAAAGGCAATAGATAAAGTCAAAGGGTGACCCTGTCTTCTAAAATGCAATATATTACAACAACCTGCAAAGTTGCGTTATGTTTAACCTCACGTTATCTGCAAAACATTTGTTTTCCCTACAATATCCACTTAGGAACTCAACCATGTTTAACTTTCTCAAGATTTTGTTTAGGAAACTCAATACACTTGGTTTAGGTTTTGGAAAAAATGTTTGATTGCGGCTTGACAAGAGTCTGGATATGTTTACTTTTTACCAAAACTTGATATTTCCTCAACCAAAATGTTTCCATTGCCAAAGTTCTGGACTCTGTATCACCAACCCCAGCCCTCTCTATGACGTCTGCGAACAAAATTACAAAGCAGTGAGTGGACGGACGGCACGGATAAACTTTCCCTGAAGGAAAAACTTCTGTCCAAAAGGAATTTAGGCAAAACTACACTGAAAAAAACTGAAACTTTGACTATATTTAAAAGCATAATTTCAACATATAGGATAATATTAACTTTCAATACAAAACAGATAGCTTCAACTCAATGCTATTGCTTTCAACTAACCTAATACCTTATAGTTCAGTGAACTTTGGTCACATAATACATTTAATTAAAGTCAACATTTCATTTTTTTTAGTGTACTTAAATGTTTAAAAACAATAATTTTAGGAGACGGCGTTTAGAGAGGGGTCAACATAATCAATACGATCCTAGAATAGCACAAGTTACATAGAGATATCTTTTGCGCAAGTGGACATTTTAACCTGCTGTTGACACTTCGGGAAAGGTCAAAGGGTCACCAAAAACATTGTGATTCATCCTCTGGGGATAATCAATATCCAAAAAGGCTTTTAGGCTAAAAAGCTTTCGAGGTTTATATTGTTTTGGACAAAATATGGATATGAACAGACCAATTTCCATCTATCAACACTTTTAAATGTATTTTTTTAATTCCATGGATTAAAAAGAACCTGGAGAGAAGTTGACTCGAATAGATGACACAGGAAAACGCACAACTAAGTTGTAAAGTGCAGGGAAGTGGGGGGGTACTGTTAAACACAGGTACAGTACCAACACTCCCCCTCCCCACCTCGTAGGACCCAGCGTAATTAGTCAACAGTAAAACAACAATACTCCACATTCAGGTCTCACGGCTGCAGCCCTGTGAGGCCAGCGGAGGGGTTTGGCAAATGTATCTGTGCCAAATTTCCGCTGGTTTTACAGCAAGTTTTATTTCACTCCTCTGCAGTTTGGACTGGTTTAACAGTGCCAGCAGGGAGGAGGCTGCCTGCATTGTTTATCATTAAAACAATTCAAAAGCATGGCAACGCAAATTGCAGCTTATATTTTCTGCTCAACTCTACACCTGCCTTATAAACCTACAGCAGCAGTTTCATGATAATTTGACTTCGAAAACGGATGAAACCCTCTTTATTGTCACATACATGCACACAGCAGAGCACACACAGGGAAATTGGTCCTCTGCATTTAACCCATCCTAGTACTAGGAGCAGTGGGCAGCTATTGTGAAGCGCCCGGGGAGCAATGGGGAGGGGGGATTGGAGGTGTCCGGTGCCTTGCTCAAAGACACCACAGCAGGGCCTAGGAGGTGAACTGGGACCTCTTCAAGTAGCCTTCCATATTTTCAAGTCTGTTCGTGGACTTGAACCGGCGACCCTACGATTCCCAGTCCAAGCCCCTACTTACTGAGCCACTGCTGGACTAGGTCTCTGCATTCGACCCATCCTAGTGCTAGGAGCAGTGGGCTGCCATTATGTATGGCGCCCGGGGAGCAGTGTAGGTAACCGGTGTCTTGCTTAGCGACACCAAGCCCCTACTGACTGAGCCACTGCTCTGTTGCTCCACATTAAAGCGGAAATTAAACATTTTTCATTGTGGACTTATGGTGTATTGTTCATTCTCTCTGATATATAGTTTACAGGCTATGTGTGGCGTATTCAAATCTGAAATTGGCAACAGCGTTTCAAAGTCACAGCTTGATTGACAGCTTGTTGCTCACGCCTTAAATCATTTCCTGTTGTAGTAATTTCTTTTATACTCAAAGCCAAAAATACATTGTCCATGTTAGAACATGATGTTACGCGGCATCTTTTGTGTGAGAACAACACAGCAGAAAAATCTAACTAAAACAGTTTAACTGATATGGTGTGGTTTCTTTTTAACTGCTCAAAAGGAAATGGCCTTTGTGGATAAATCAAATGGAATTAAAGAGGACATATGATGCTCATTTTTAGGTTCATATTTGTATGTTGTGCCTCTACTGGGACATGTCTCCATGCTTTAATGTTCAAAAAGCTCTTTATTTTTCTCATACTGCCTGTGCTGCAGCACCTCTTTTCACCCTCTGTCTGAAACCAGAGCCCAGTCTGCTCTGATTGGTTAGCTGGCTGTTGTAATTGGTCAACCGCTTGGAGATGTCCCGCCCCTTCACCTATCACATTAGCCAATTGAAGAGCGAGTCTTACATAGTGATGTCACTATATGTTAAAGAAGTCAAGGGTTAAGATTTATCCTTTAAGTTATTTATAAATCAAAAATGTCGTTGATCTGCGAGAACAGCTTTTGAAATGTGCAAATCTTGTCCATTGTCTTGATAGCAAACTGAATGTCATAAGTTTGACCTCACCTTGGAGGACAAATTCATGTTTATCCTCCAGTTTAATAAAGCCCAAGTATAGACCACAGTTTTGCATGTCAATCTGTAGCCGTAAAATGTGACATTAAGTATTTAACCCTGATGCTGAAGCTGTTAAAGTCTCAGGAACTCATGTAGAAATGTGTTTCAGGGATGTAAAAGCAATACGGGGACAGTTGAACCTCTTTGTGCCTCATGAGAAGAAGCAGCAGGTGGCTCAATGTCAATAAGAGGAAGCATGTGGCTGTCTCCTAAAATATACTGCTAATTTGCAGATTAAATGTAATGACCTCCAATTTATTTATCATCACAGTGACACATGAGGATGCCACTTCCAATGTGAAAGGATATATATATATCGAGATACACTCGTGGTTACTGGCGCATCATAATGGTTATTTTAGTCAGCTTAAAGTACTTCAGGACATTTTTCAGGACACATTTGGAAAAACAGGATGAAAAACATGACTGCTGTATGTTTACTTGTATGAACTTCCTGTTAAGGGTGTATGTGTCCTGTGCCTTTCTATTTGAATTTCTGCTCTGCTTTCTCTGACAGTGAGGTCCCTCCCTCTGGCTGCAGACCAACACCACAGTAGTAACTTCCACAGCTAACTAATAACATCACATATGAAAGTAATTGTCCACACAAGTGCGAATGAACAGAAATCATGACACTAAACAGGGTGCTTTATACAACCTTCTGTTAGTTTTTATAGCGCTGTGGTTGAGGGTATAATGGATCTCAGTTCCATCTTGTTGTGCTAAAAACTACCCTCCTGTCCTTCACACGCGATTCTTCCCTTCCCAGAGGGCAGCAGTCCTGCTACTTGTCCAGCCTCCGCCTGTTTGAAAAGGACTCTCCAGTCAGGGGATCGGATGCTCGATGCAAGGGTGTCCACAAATCATCATGAAACCCCTTCCCACTTAACAAATGCACTCATAAAGTTCATGGAAAAGCAGAAATATCTAAAAAAAAAAAAGTGATAGGGTGTTTCTTTTTCTTAAAGATAAATTCAAACGTTTAATGATAATTCAGTTGAACAATGAGAAGGAATCAGCTTTATATTTATTTTATTTATTATTTCTTTATTTTAATATTCTTATTGGGGTTTTTTTGTATTCATTGATGGCAGATCTGCTGACCACTTATTGTTATAATGTAACTACAAATGACCTTTATAATGAGTCTTTTGTATCTTAAAACAATGATTTACTATTTAATAATTATATATAGTCTTAACTATGAGATATGGTGTCATACATTTGATTTAGCACATCATCCATATACTAAGAAATAATTTGTCTACGATCCTTAATTTTGGGGAATTTGGATTTTGGCTGCATGTACTTACCAAAGAAAGATTAAGCTTCTTAAAATCTTGATCAGAGCACATGAATAATGAATCACAAGGATTGCAAATCTCATTGCTTCAGCTTTACATACTTCTGTCTCTGAGTGCAACTGACCCCAGGACAAGATTGAACTGCTCAAATGGTGAAATCAAACCCGTAAAGAGCAGTGTTGTAATAAGTTTGAGGGAAGTTATGCAGTGGGTGGAGTACAATAAAAGGCAGTGAGGTAGCTGGCCTTCCTGGATGGAAACCACCGCCGGGCAGGCTGAATAAAACATTACTCTAAAGTTAGTGTGAAATAAAGACATTGAGCCTGGTGTTGATGGCTGTGCAGCGATGGCTGTCACACAGGAATGCTCTGGGGCCAAATAAATAAGCACACAGAGCGGATTAAACGCATGGGAACAGTTGCACAGCGTTCACCAGCAACCACACGCCAAATTTTGTGGCACGGCAGCTGCCATGTTCACATTTCCCATGTTCCTCAGTGCCTGACTGCCCTGTTATCCTGTTAAATGTGGGGGTCTCTCCACAGCCTGTTGGCAGGTAGGTTAGCTTTAACTAGCTCTCATGGGAGCGTCCGGATGGAGATACTGTAGCAATGTCAGGCAGTGCTGAAAAGCTCTCCTCTTGATTTATTGTCCTTTTAGTTTCACTGTTAGAAATGTGGGAAAACAAGACATTTCAGAAAGTACCAGCACAGTATTGAAGTTTTTAGCTTTACAGTTCCCTGACATTTTTCTACATTTTCCAGCCTGGCTGTCTTACTGCACATACTGTCCCTAATGTAACCGCAGTATGTGCAGCATGATGACTTCACAGAAATAGACACAGACTTCAGATCTACATATAAATGTATCTGTAACACAAAGCTGTCCCGTCCTCAAAAAACTAAGTATATTTGGACATTGTGACTTGTGGTGTTCCTGCTTGTGTCACCTGCCTGTGGACTATGGATGTTAATTGTAGAGGAACTCCATTACTTTTAGCTAATTTATTATACTGATTTGTATTAACCAATTTCATTTTTTTCCTGTAGAATTGTTGAAAAAACAATGTCAATGACTGCTGCAATTGCTGAGCATAAGGCAATGTATGAAAAAGAAACACGACTTCAACGCCCTCACTGTTATACATTTCCAAAATCTTATTGTGGTTACTAAAGTATTTCTCTTTGTCTTTGCTGGCACTACAACATTGTTAACAAAACCTCCAAATATGAGCCATGTTTCGCTCTCTGTGTTGTTTTGCAATTGATTGTACCCGTGGAAACACTAGTCGGAAGGTTTCACTGATTGTTACCATGGAAACTGGCTATTCGTTGGCTGAGTTGGCCTCGTACAGTGGATATGTTTTCAAGCCAAAAAAGAACCAGGACTTTTACTAATTATGGTCTACTTTGACATCAATGTAACATGACTTTAACCTAAAGAGACCCTATCATGTTTTTGGGGGTTTTCCCTTTCCTTTAGTGTTAAAAGTTTTTGTGCATGTAAATGGTCTGCAAACAAATCCCAAATTTCCCTCCAGAGGAATTCCCCCTCTGCTTGAAATCCTCCATTGTACTCCTTTGTTTCCTTCTGTAACACAGTGACATAACTATGTAAAAACTCGTGCTTCTATTGCCTAACACTCCAACACATTGTACGTGATAGGCTAAGGGGCGGGACATCTCCAATCTGTTGACCAATCACAACAGGGACAGCCGGCCAGCTTACCAATGAGAGCAGACTGGGCTCTGGTTTCAGACAGAGGGTGAAAAGAGTGACAGGCAGAATGAGAAAAATAAAGAGCTTTTTGAATATTAAAGCATGTAAACATGTCCTCTTTAAGTATAGCGTCTTAATATGTCTTAGTGTACTGTCTAAGAGCAACATGAAGACTTGTGAAACACTCTAGACAGGTTTAAAATATGTTTTCGTAACCGGGACAAGTTGTTCTCTCCATTATTCCTGCAGGAAGTGGCTCTTTTTCCACCACCTTGCTGTGAGCATGTTTTCTGATCAGGGGTTGATTGTTTGTGGAGTTTGAAGCCGTGGGAATATTTTTGCGACTCGTTTACCGGTGTGTTTTTAAAATAATGAAAATATAATAATGATTGTACATGAAGTGATAATGTCAGGTTATGATATAGGTATCAAATCAATCATAATTCTTCTTTTTAGTTTATGTGCAAAGACCCTGGGGGGCTTCACAATCACATAATAAAAAAACCCCTCTTTATTCAGTTCAAGATATCTCTGATGATTGCTCACTATTTCTAAAAAAATGCAATGTCCACAGAGCTGACGCATGACCTTTAAAAAAGGAAAATGTAACTACTTCTAACCTGTCCATTTTAATGGCTGTATTCACAGTGTTTCCTCTCTTTGAGTGATGGCAGCGCTTCACCTCAAAGCCTCCACCTCAGGCGCTTTGCAGTCAAACTGTCAAATGTATATTGCAAACAGAGAAGTTCCTGATGAAGGCATGACTTCTATTTGATTCTTTTTTGATGTGTTTGCAGTCCGTTGCTGTGTGTTTGTGAGACTCTTTTTCATATGCAAATTAGAATGGTAACTCCTGTTTTCACACAAACAATTAAACCGTGTGTGTCAAAACACTGAACCCTCGCTCACTAAAGATACAGCAAAACAAAACAACATTTGACTTGGATGGGAATTCATCAAAATGTAGAATTCAATAGAATACAAATAATTGAATAAATAGGCTGAATTACAATAAATGGGAAATAATACAAAGAAAGACATAAGCAAATAAAATGGAAGTATGCATGCAGTGTTCACCATGACATATTCGGATAGGAACTAAACCCCTTAAATATCATAAGCAGATATATTGCACTTATTAATCAACTAAATCCAGAAATTGTCAAATAAATACAGGGTGAAATGTGCATTGTAGCGGGTTGAATTACAATTAATTTCATAAAGACAGTGTGGCACGAGAAGGCAAGGCAAGGCAGGTTTATTTCTAGAGCATATTCAAACACCAGGCTTTAATAAAACAACACTAAAAGCAAAAGGAGAAAGTGCAACAGACACACATCATAACACGACGTTTCCACACATTTTAAAACAGTCCTTAAGAAGCCCAGAGAATACAGCTAACATAGAATAAGACAAGTATGCAATATTACAAGTAAAAAGGTACAGTGCAGTGTTAGATATGAATGGTTATTTGAGGGCTACCGTTTTTTTAATTGAAATTATGCAACGATTCCCAAAATCCAAAGCTCGATTTCCGTATTTACCGTACGTTTCCTGACCCTATTCAACCCTATGTGTGTGCAGCATGCCGTCTGGATTTTCTACAATGTCAGCCTGTGATGATTAAATGGAAAATATCGTTTTGTTTTTGAACCAGTGACAAACTTTCTGCGGGGAATGTGAACATGACAGGCGGCTGTTATGAGGAAGTAAAGTGTGCCCAAGATACACACTGCTGTTTACAGAGTAAGGATGGGAAGAGCTTATGGTGTGAATGGTCTCCATGGCAACTGTTGGCAACATGTCTATAGCTGTCACTGATGTGTGGTGAGGTGAAATGAAAGGCGGCTTTTCAACTAACTGAGGAAATGAAAACAGCTAACAGTCAAACAGAGAGGCGTTTGTCTATTTAGTCTACCCTCATTGATAGAAATGGGAAGGACTCAATAATAATAATAATAATAATAATAATAACACCTGTCAGTGCAACATAATGCAGTTCAACAGCACCACAAACGCAGCTTCTAAAAATATCAAGTGCAACACCTGTTGAATACCTGCCTTTCAATCCTTTAGATTTGTCGTGCTATTTTTGTCCGTAGCCTTGCAAGATGTTATGATTGTATAAGTAGGTTTTAAGGATTTGAACCAAAAAAATAGCTTCCTGTCCAAACTGTTTTTTAGGGGCGAAAAAATGACTACTAATCCAACCGAGTTTTTACATGTTGCATATAAAAGGTTGGACAAAACCTGAGTTGTGAACAAAAACCTCCATTTGGTTTTTCACAGAAGTAGATGTATTTGTTCTTGAGGGTATGACCCTACATCTCTTTCATTTTCATTTTTTATACGTGGTACACCCATAGACTGCCGTATGATCGAATATTAAATGGGCAATACTTAAAACACAGTTAAAAGGAATAGGTCATCATAGGAAAAGTTAAAACTGTTAATACTGTGAATTGTTTTTTAATATGACACTCCTAAATGGCCGTATAGTTTCTTCAAACCACATTGTATTATGTTCTCTAAACCCAATTATGAAATGTTTAAATACTGCTTGTTACATGAAGAATATTTTGTATGCATACTGGCTTATTTTACCACTTGGCCAGTGTGAAATATACTACAAAGACGACTGTACCCAAGACTGATGCTTTGAAAGGCATTATTTGGCTAAATGTATCACACATCTGTGAGTAGTTTTGGTCTGCAGGGTTGTACTCGATGGTTTGGGGTTGGCTCCTTAGTTCTTAGACGTTTAAAAGGGAAGTCTTAATGCTGCAGCATACAATGATAGTTTAAACAATAGTGTGATCCAGTGTTGTGGCAGCAGTTTGGGGAGGGCCCTTTCCTGTTTCAACACGACAATGCCCCTATGTACAAAGGCAGGTCGGTAAAAGAAAATGCTTTTCCAGTTTAGTGTGGAAAAGATTCAGGAACATTAGAGAGGAAACACTCGCTAGAATCTGCGATCAATCTAACATATTGTATAAGGCCTTTCCAGAAGAATACAAGCTGATATTAGCATATTAATGACTTTTGCTTTTGGAAAATTATGCTCTCCTATTTAATCCTTTAATGTGCACATATTTAGTTCCAGTGCCAGAGATTTGGACATGTTTAAAGTGCATAGAATAAAATAAAAGGCACCATTTACAAGTGAAAAGCCCCCATTAACATGTAGCTTTTTTATTAACTATACACTAGGCCCTGGGGCACAACTTTTTGGCTTGTATATCATCTGCTGCAGTTCTTGGCCATACTACACATAGTGAACATTATATCAGTTGAAGCTATATGTGCAGGCCAATGCTGAAATGAAAATCATTGCCAAGATAGGGTTTTGAGTCTATCATGATAAGAGTCCCTTGAACTAGGTTTGCATTCCTTGATGAGTTTAAAATAAATACGTTTATATGCATTCGTTTATTCTCAATGGATAATAAAAAGTATAGGTAATAAAACAACTGCACACATTGATACAGGCTAATGGAAATGTGGCCAATCAGTTGCTAGTGAGTTACAAAAACAAGAAAGGTTTCTATAACGTTTCCTGCTGTGGTGAGAAGACTCAGCCAAAGAACATATTTTCCCAACTAAGTCAAAAAATCACAGCACACTCTGGATATTACAAAAGCAGAAGCAAAACAAGACTTGACAGTCACAAAGAGTCCAGTCCACCTTAAAACTCAGCTCTGACAGACTGTTCATACACATTTCCTGAAAACGCCCCGTGGAAGGAGAAACAAAAAAAAAAAAAAAGGAAAACTCAAGTGACTCCGAATAATAATAATAAGGCTGCCTTGTTTATCCAACGAAGGGGGGTTGGACATAGGCTGAATTCTACCGAACTTTTCTAAATTTCCCATTCTCTCCCCCGACTTAACTTTGTATCCACACTACTGCTTCATTCTCACCGATCCAAGGTCAGCGTCAGTGACCGCCCACGGGAACTGGCAACGCGGCAACAAACCTCCGTGGACCCCGGCTGGTTTTTTTATTTTTTCTAACATGGGAGATTGAGTCACTGGCTGAATACACGACGGACCACCACAGACTGTATCAGTGCTGATGGAAGAAGCCTCAGCAACAAAGGAGTGAAATAGCCCGAAAAAGTCAAGTTTATGAGCGATACACGCAGTGACACCATGTTGGGAAACCCAGGGTCTTATGCGAACAAGAAGAGGAAGAAGCCCGTTCTCAAACAGTAAGACTTGTCAGAAACTCTTGTCGTTTGACTTCTAAACGTTCCTCTTTACTTTTTTTTTTAAAGTTTGTGTAGCTATTCCGAGTACATGCATAAGTATAGGCTTACATTGGGAAGTTAGGTTGAAGTTAAGTACGTGAACGCACCACCAAAAGAGCGTCATACACTTTTAGTCTACTTCAATTAAGTGGTGTTACATTATTAAGTTAAACAGTGAGGTGGGCGTTACAATGAATGCTTTCTTATGAAAAGTTGTTACAAATTAGATTAGTCAGTTATCATATTAGACGTCTTTGAGAAAAATGAAGATAAACAAAGTTAAGGTAGAACGTATCCTTGTGTAAACTTGCATCATATCGTCATTATATTCATAACTCTAAAGAAAAAAAGTTGTAATAAATTAGATTTGCTCACACGTTATCATATTAGACATCTCTGAGAACATTCAAGCTAAATTAAGTGAAAGGTCGGCCACATGCTACTGTAAACTTTTCTCATATCTTCATTACATATTCATAACTCAAAAGAAAAAAAGTTGCGACTGAAGAAAAGAGTAACACACACCCGGTAAAGTGTGGTGTTTTGTGTGGAGGATTATGGTGTGTGCTGGCTTTGTTTCTGCTCTCCTCTGGACCACCTTAAGAATGTGTCTAGCTCGCTTGGATCTGGCATGGATATCTTGCCCTCGCGCATTAATCACAATCAAGTTGGAGAGTCGGCTGCTGCTCTCACGCGATGCTCTGAGGGGGGGGGGGGAGGGGGGAGAGAAGGGAGAGGGCTCGCGGGTTCGGAGTATGTTATTGTAATCTGATATGGCCTCGTGTGTGTGTGTGTGTGTGTGTGTGTGTGTGTGTGTGTGTGTGTGTGTGTGTGTGTGTGTGTGTGTGTGTGTGTGTGTGTGTGTGTGTGTGTGTGTGTTCTACTCCTTTTTTACCCCTCGAGTTTCTTACTTTGTTAAAGTTTGTTCCACAGCAAGCCACGACTTTTACATTTACATTGTTACAACAGAGAATAAAGACAGAAACAAAACAGTATTCAATAAAGCACAAGTTGATACTAAATAAAAAGTATGCATTCAAGGTAGAAAAAGAAAGGTAGCATTACTAGTGCAAGTAAAAATACAAAAAGTAGAACGACCGCATTACATAGAGAGATGTACTTCATAATTAAATGTATTAAAATACTAGTTAAAGTTATTTCAGGAATGATTTATTGATGCATTAAAGTAAACAGTATTCGAATATTGGAGCGTGTCCAGTTGCAAGCCGTGTCTGATGATTCCTGCATTATGGTATTTAAAAAGCATATTGGTAGGGTTGCAGTATGAGTTTTAATATCAATTAAGCCCAACATTACTTTCCGGATTATGAAACATCAGGAAAAAGAGGGGGGAAAAATGTCCATAAGAATAACAACTGAGGCAGAAGTAGACAATAAAGTTGGTGGAGACCATTATAGAGCGAAAAGAGTGAATATTTCACATTAATCAGCTGACCTAAAGTGTTTTACTAAAATGTGAAACTTAAAGCCAAATTCTAGTATCGTAACGTTGGTCTTCTGTTAATTAAAGACATGTTTTCTGGTCTAAATCCATCATAACTCAAAACAACACACTTCTCTAACTTCTTAAGTGATTGACTATCTATTTCAATCAGGGGTTAACAATGGGAAACCAACCAAATCCAAGGTTGTTTGGATAATTACTAATGGGAAAACATGTCCCGGGAATGAAGGAGTTTACAATTTAATTTGATATTAAATCCTATTTTTAAACACAGATGAGCATTGAGTTTAGATATGTGTGCCTATAGTGGTCTGGCATTTTGGGTATTGGCTGTTCTCAGTGTAATTCCCAAAATAAAGAGGTGGCCTGTGTGCAGCCGTCTGTGTGTCTGAAGATGTGGGCCTGTGCAGCGAGGACTGAGGTTTCCTGGACAGCCAGCTGGGCTCAGCTGCACAAAGGCACCATTGAGCCTGACTGTAAAAAGCTGTGGTCACTACACAGGGGCATTCCACGGCTGATCTGGCCGTCCAAATTCTGTCTTTTATTACCGAGGACGCCTTCTGTGTATGTTGCCAGTGTCCTCCGCCATGCGTCCAACTGCATTATTAAAATGTAATGTATTTTTACATGCAACCAGAGAAATGGTCCTCTGCTCTTACAGCGACTCTTTGCAGGCAGTATGTCTTTTATGTGTTTAACTGTGTGTCTTGCATAATGTTGCATTTAACTTCCCTTATCAAAAATGCCAACTCACAACTTCCTTCTCCATTTTCCTGCCAAGTTTGATGCATTTTGTAATTAAGGCCATATGTTGATTTATAAATCAGTTAAAGAAGTTAAAGCTGAGGTAAAGTGCTAAGAGTGATTGGCAGCTCACTACCACTGCGTTGTCCGGTCAGGGTGTTCTTTGTGTTTGTGTTTTGATCTGCGAATTTGGTTGTTTTTTCGGTTGGTTGTACTTTGCTCCACCCCCTCTTGTGTCACTCTGGAGTTGGCCAAAATGTTGAACTCTTCAAAAACTAAACAACAAGAGATGACAGTGATCCATTGCATAGCTTTTGATAATGGATTGCTGAATAGCTCTCTCTAACAACACAGACAATTCTACAGGAAGTTACTTTGTCCTTTCTCAGCCTTTCACATCACGGTTTTTCAACAGTAGCAGCACTCCTACAAGTTGCTGTGAAAATATGAGTTAATTATAGTGTATATGGCTGATTAAAGCTCTCCCACAGCGCACAATAGGAATGTGTACTTAACACTGAGCAAGTGGATTATGAGTTATAGGCTTTCTGGAATGACTAAGCATTTACTTTAGCAAACAATGGTATCCTTAATAATAAGGGATAATAAAATTCACCAGTGCAAACGTTTTCTGCACGGTAATCTAAGGGGATTGTGAGAAACGCACACACAGGCAGACGTGCTGATAAGAGATTTGGCAGGATGCCCAAACACTCCCGGTGAACAGCAACAAAGTTGCCCTTTGTTCTTTGCCCTTTGTTTTATTTTCAAAGACGAGTCTTCACAAATACCAGTACAACACTCTGGAAAAAAAGTCTCCATTTGTGAAATAAGACTTGTGTGCACAGCTCACTAAGGAAAAATATACTTTACGTGAAAGCTACGTTAGGATACCAAACAATGTGTTGTATTACTATCTCATTTAAATTTCAAAGCAATATAATGTTTCTCAACCAACCAAATATATAATTGTGTCTGCGTGGTGGAGCAAGGCAAAGCTAAAGTGGTAACGCTGGTCGGCCATTAACGGCTGAAAGTTGATCCCCGGCTGTTCCTGTCCACATGTTGAAGAGCCCTAAAGGAAGAAACATAACCCACAATGCACCTGATGTGTGTAGGTGTAGGGAAAAATTATGCTTAGTACAGAAGTGTCTGCCAAATAAATGTAATATGAACAATGACTGGGAATCGTGCACCCCCCCCCTATTGGCAACAGAATAGGCTGTTTCTCCCTTCTGGTTCAGCCCAAACCAATCCCAGCCCAAGAGCTTTTATAAAACCTTCGGTTCAAACCGGACCTCAAGCCAGTGTTTGAACGCCTCTGAAGCGTTTGGGGACGGCCCTCTCCCAGGGGATGATAGCTTCAAGGGATCAACGGTGCCCCCGCAGAGTCCCAGCTGACAAACAAACATGCATAGGAACCTCTGCATCCAATTCTCTGATCCACATGTTTCAAACCCTCTTCCACATTGGTTGTTTCTGTACAGCTGAATAGATTATTCTGGCGTCACGCTATGGCCTCTGCATATCTCTGAGGCTCCCCTGGACGCAGCAAATGTAGCAACTTATTGTCAAAGTCCTTGACTTTCTTTATGCTTTCCTGCTGCCTCTTAATTTAGTTTAATGTTGTGTGATGCAACTGGAGAGCAGACTTGACCGCATTTCCTGTGTCTTGAACGAGGGTAGTTTTTATCTCAGCATGAGCATAAAGTCAACTTTTAAGGTTATTCTTAAGTAGAGCTACTCTCGCTGAAACCCACTCATCATCTTTGTTTTGTACATTTATGGACAACATATGTTTTGTGTGATTTCTCGGTGCTATTTTTTACTTCACTGTCTGGAAAGCTCTTGGTTCTGTTTTTGTAAACCGTCTTACTTATTTTCCAGCAGCCACACGTGTATAGAAAGCACGCTTTTCCTACTTCTGATCCACTGAGTCATCCCTGTGGATCTGGCAGACGCTCCGCCTGCTCCGAGCAGACAAATGTGTGTCAGTGTCATTACCGAGAGCACCATGGGGAGCCTCGACCCTGAGACAGAGGTGAATGGGTTCGGATCTCTTTTGATGTCGAGATAAGTAAACTAAATAAAAGTCTAAGGATGAGTCAAAACATCTGCCTGTGTCACAATGAACGTCCTGTTGCTCAACGCCGTGATCCACAGCAAATCAAGGTGGAAAAATGGTGCTGAATGCTGGCTTTTGTCTCCGCTAGGCATTTCTCGAGAGTGAGATCAGTCCTGCTCTATTTCTGAGAAGGTACAGCTCGGGTCTGTAGCCAGCAATCAAGTTCAGGCTGCATTCCCTGCAGACTATTCAGTGGCAGAGGAGGAAACTTTATAGCCTATCATTACCCAAAGTTTCGGTAAAGGGAGAAATTTAGGGAGGAATTTAGGCAGGGAATTCGTAGCCTGAAACTGCAGACATGCTTTGGTCGTTATAGACCTGGTTAAGCTGTTAATGCTCAGGGATGTGTTTCAGGGCTGAAACCAATTGATTTAATGTGATTAGATTTGGCGGACGGATCACTTATTGGTTTGTGTTTATGAATATTGATAGAAGAAAGTCTGACATCTGAAGGAGCCACAGCCTTCACCTAATGTTTAGAGTTACTCATAAGACTTTTGAACACATTTAGAACAAAGAGAAGATCTTCTTTGCTCAACTCAAATGTCGTTTAGAGGTTTAATGAGTGCCCTTACTAAAATCACACAGTATTAAAAGTTGTCAGAACTCGCAAAGAACAGATCATACTTATTTCTGAGTGCTGACGAGTTTACAGATTTATAGTAATCACGTCTCGTCTGTTATTGTAATCATACCATGGATTTTTTATAATCCCTTTTCTCAGGTGACACCCTGCTGTTCGGTACGCTTGAATTCAATAGCATCAATTATATTTTTACCGTGCAGAGGTCCTCATTGTAAACAAAAACCGTACAGATTGATCCTTGCCAGGTATTGATAGTTTGATCTCAACAACACAGATTCAAGTGAAAATCAAACCACTCTTTATTTATATTGCAGTTTTCACACACAAAGTGATGCATAATCCAAAAAGTAAAAACCAAACTGTCATTGACGGGCTGCGGTGATTGTGTTTCTGCATTTGGACAGCAACTGTCTCATTTCTGCTGTCGTCAATGTGGACTTACCAATAATAACTAAACGTCTGCAATCAGTCTCATGCTCAACATGTGAGTGGTGGTTTCATAAGTGATCGGTCTGACCGACAGTCGTCCATTATGTTTTTTTTTTGGGGGGGGGCTTTTTTGCCTTGATCAGATAGGACAGTGGAGAGTGACAGGAAAGTGGGAGAGAGAGAGTCGGGGTGGGATCCGGAAAGGACCACGGGTCGGGAATTGAACCCAGGGTCGCCGGCGTACGGTGCAGGTGCCTATACGCTATATACGCTATTGTCAATACGTAGATTAAAGACATGTTTTTGGCAGAGGGTTTGGCATTTGGTTTGTCCATTAAACGTGGTTAAAGAACACTATGGGCTCGTGCTTATTAAAATCACATTCGTCTCATTTGGGGAATAACCTTGTTATCTCGTTACACACACCCCCCACACACACACACACACACACACACACACTCGAGCTAAATGTGATTGCTCTGTAAAAAAGAATCCGGTCTGGTGGAGAGAGTAACATAAAAAAGATTCATAACTGTCACCTTTGGTAGTGAATTAAAAACAAATACACTTAGAACTTAGCTGACACTTTTGAGATATTACACTTTGTAGCATGTCATTTATTATTTTGAGCATTTGGATGTTAAAAGACTCAAAAAATCGACCACATAACAAGAGTGATGAATATTAAATCATGAAATGTTACCCTGATAAGCAATAAACGCATACATTTCTTCCTGCTATCATAGTTTGGTGTACTATGTCATCAGATACTTATCTTACTCTGAGACGTATCTTCCCTTATTTCCTTTCAGTAATGAACTGCCATGTCCGTATTAGCTGTAAATGTTTTTCTCAGCAGGTCTGTATCGGAGGAATGACAACAGTGGTGTTATGTGTCGTCCCGTCGCACCCCTTCTCTGACACTTGGTTTCTCTCCCGGTGTAGCATGTGTGTCTGATTTGTGAGTAATGAGTCCTCGGGCCATGTGAGTTTGCATGTTGCACTCGAGCATGGGTGGTCTCAGACCCCATCGCCCTTAAAGTGAGAGGCAGGCAGAGAAAATAAAGCCGCTGTCATGTTGAAAAATGACATAAGTGGTCAATGGAATGACTTGTGGTAACGTTGTATATTTTGCACACTGGTGTCTCTGCTATTTATTCTGGGCTCAAGAGTGTGTCCTTGAGGGGAAGGAACATGGTATTGTTTTCACGTCTGGTGAAAGAAGAGGGGATCTTTCAGCGTGTCCATCTTTCTCAAGAACTGTCTCGTCGATTGCATAATTCTTTTTATCGCAGATGCTAATGTTAGCTTAAGCAGCTAAATTGCAAAAGTGTCAAGAGTCAGATATCAAAAGTTTAACATTACCAGCAGTTTCTCTTTATTAACATGGTTGATACATTGGTTGTCTGTTTAATGTTTTGCCAACAAATTCCATTTCACTCTACAAAAAAAAGTAAGAACTTGACTTTTTTAGCCTCATTTGTTGTTTATTTTTGTATGAAGAACTATTTTATAATGTTGGGTTTGGGATGCTTCCTTTTCCGTTGCTACATTTCTACTTATTCATCTGTCCACATCTGCAAAGACTTAATCTAGGGGTTTAATTTGCTTACTTAGCTGGCCGGCTCTGTTGTGATTAGTCAAGCGCTGAGAGATGTCCCGCCCCTCAGCCTATCACGTTTAAGCAGTGCCAGCCAATAGAAGCGAGAGGGTTACGTATTGATGTCACTATATTATAGAAGTAAACACAAGAGTCCAATGGAGGCGTTTCAGGTGGGGTGGGGGAGTGGCGGGGTGGGCTCAGGGAGAGAAACTCCCTCTGGAGCCCTTCAGACCAGACTGAAAGGGAAAACCCCAAAATACATAATAGAGCCGCTTTAAAATTCAGCTTCAGCTTCAAAAAAGTTAATCCACCATAGATACATCAAACATTTCACTCATGATTTAACCGCACGGGACAATCAAACACAATGCCACTTCCTGTTTCTATACCAGTGAGTTTCTATCTGCTATTTATAGAGTCCAACTAACTTGACAAGATGAAACATTGAACTGTTGTTTTGATCCAATATTAATAAGGATCTTGTAATTTAATACAAATTGTTGCTGGCATTTAGAAGTTCTCTTTTATGTGGTTTCAAGAGCATTCCTGTATCTTTAGTCAACATAAGAGCTGAAGTTCTGTTGACTCACCTGAACTACAGTGTTTATTAATCACTCACAGATGTAATGGCTGCGTTTTTATTCCCTTTGTATGTTTGAAGCTGTTTGGTGCGTTACTAAAAGTACACATGGCTTATGTTTAATTGGCATGTGTCACAATGCACCGCACACCAGATGGTATGACTGGAACGGCCGGTCAGCCAGGCCTGAACTGAGTCAGAGTTGGTCTTAATCAGAGGCCTTTCTCAATTAACTCTTCAATTACTGACCATGTTGTTTGTGTTCACTCCACAGAAAGAAGCAGCCTGAGAGAAATGAAGTTGTTAAATCAAACCCCTCGAAGCGCCACCGGGATCGGCTGAATGGGGAGTTGGACCGGTTGACGGAGCTCCTGCCGTTCAACGGGGAGATCCGCTCTCGTCTGGACAAACTGTCGGTCCTTCGCCTCAGCGTAGGGTACCTGAGGGTCAAGAGCTACTTCAAAGGTGAGCATCGGCACGGGTCCGATAGCAGCCAGTGCTAAAAATAAATCATTAAACTGATCTGAGTGAAACAGCTTCAAACATTCAGGCTTCTGACAGCCAAGCCAGGAATGAGAAGCATGCAGGAATCTGGTTTTCGGAAACAGCACGTCCTCAATACTTGTTACCTTATGCCACCCTTTCACCTAGCAACACTTACAATAGGCTCTCTAAGAAAAGAGTTATGGATGTGTAGTAAGTCAACTCTATGAGTTGATTAATCTCGCAGACATCCTGGCTGTGAAATCCCGATGAGTCAGGATGTGTGATTCAATTATACGTGAGTCACGCACATGACATCTCCACCACCCGCAGATGATTTTGCTGTTGTTGTCCTTGAGTAAAACAGACATTTTAGCCGAGGTGTTGGCAGACTTGCTGCTGAGTAAGCTGCCTGGATGCCTCTGGCTTCACCGAGGTTGTTCAAATGCATGTGTCTCGCTCCAATGTTTTTTTGAAACATCTTCTGTTCATTGTTCAGCCGTGGCAAGTTGTTGTTTGACCTGTTGCACTGAATCTCAGCTTTCTCCGTCAACAAAAAAAAACCTGAATCTCACATGATTTAGTGGCTAGAATGTGAAGCAGTGACCGAAATGAGCACGCAAGATAGACATCTTTATTGTCTTATTCATTAAGTCACACATGCTTTTCATAGCAGTCGCTTCGTCATTACAGCAGCTGGCCTTTTATAATGTATTTTGCACAACCTGTTATTACGCAGCTAGTTTAACATGGCTAGCGATGAAAGACAGACCCAAAACAGACAAAATAAATCAGAACGTGTGAAGCTGCAGACTGCAATTAGCCATGTTGTAGCTGTGCAGTGTGAACATCCAGGTTGAATGGATGAGTTACGTGCAGTTGTGACATTCCAGCGCTGCTTGTTCTCACACCCTTTTGCCTACTTCTTGTCTAAACAGGCGAGATAGACTCAAGTACACAATATAATCATTTTAGAGAGCAGTTTCAATAAAATTTACAACCTAGCATTTCTAACATATAATAATTTCCCTCTTTGTAGAGTCGGTTTGAATATTCAGACATTTATTTCACAAGGATGTGTCCTAGACCTTTCTGAGATGTTTAACATGCAGCTGGTGGATAACAGGGAACATAACTCATATGTAGTTGGCTTGGATTTGATCCAAGCAAAGGACGTTTTTTTGCAACGGTTGCCAAAAATCAGTCAGCGTATGTCTCCCTGTTCTTACATTACCAGGTACAGAATTTATGACATTCAAATAAACGGTTGTGAAAAAAAAAGCAGTTTTTCCATCCAAGGGATCCTCTTCCTCCTCTTCTGAATGTATATATGGACAGACGGCACATGTGTGATATCAGTGGAGTCATGTCAAAGTCCCATCAAACACCTGGGGCGAGATGTTTTATTCATGCTTCAACACTTTGCACAACTATGCACAGACCACTCACTCTAACGTGATGATAAATGAGGAGCATTCAGTGAGAAAATGTGAACTTCCCACATACTTCACACAGTGCTATAAAAAGAGGTGCTAATTAAGATGAGAGACTATATCTTATATCTGAAATTCAGCTCCACACCCCTCGCTATTCACATTTGAAAGAAGAAATATGTGTGCATGCAGCTTTATAAATGTGATGAAAAGAAAGGACGTGCACGTTTCTGGTTTAATGCATTAAGTGTAAAAGCATAACAAAGGTTTGACTCTCCTGAACTATCCATGGCAATTTGCACTTCGTTAGAAATGTCCTATTATGCTTTTTTTCCCCGGGGTGTTCCCTTTCCTGTAGTGTGTTATAGGTTTGTGTGCATGTCAATGGTCCGCAGAGGCTGAAATCCCAAAGTTCACACTAGTGATCACTATGTAACTCTGGCGGTTCTATTGAGTAGCGCTCCAACACATTGTATGTAGGCTAAGGGGCGGGACATCTCTAAGCGGTTGACCAATCACGACAGAGCTAACCAATCAAAGCAGACTGGGCTCTGGTTTCGGCCAGAGGGTGAAAAGAGGTGCTGCAGCACAGGCAGTATGAGCGAAATAAAAATTAAGAGCTTTTTGAACATTAAGGCATGGAGGCACAAAATACAAATATATATTCATGAAGATGAGAATAATATGTCCTCTTTAACAATGCCAACCTTCTGCCCTCCTCATTTAATGCCTATTCTTATCCTACTGTTCTAAATTTAGTTTACTAGCTTTAGTCAAAGTCAACCTAAATGTTGACTTCCTTTGTTTTCTCTCATAGAAAAGATGCAGTTGTTTCGGAGGTGTGTGAACATTTAAATTCTGTGGTAATGGTGCATATCTAATCCTTTTTGGTTGTGAATGCAGTGCTGCCTCAGCTGACTGGTATCCTGACCACACACCTTAAAACTGTGGGAAACACTCACAACTGCAACCTTTATAATATTCAGTGGTTCTTTGATAAACAATGACCTTTATTGAAAAAAACCCCCCCCTGAACTTTAGCTTCTCCCTGCAGATAATGAAATCACTTTATTCACAGCAGGTATTTCCCAGCAGTTTCTCAGTGTTTGTGCCCTGACACTGCCTTGATCTTCACCCCTCTGCTTGAGATCATTTGACATCAGCAGATATCAGGCACACTGAATTATGGGTCTGTGCCCTGTAGCAGTGGAGTGCAGGATCAGATTCACATGGCCCATCACACAGCCCATGTGTGGCCAATCACTCATTAAATAATGCTGCTTTGTCACTGTGGATCTTTGCTTACTCTAGGCCATTTCACAAGTTCAGTTTATTCTGCTGTCACAGCAGGAAACGATATGTTCTGTTACTCACTGCTTTGTGTAAATACATGTAAGATGATCCAGTTATGGCTAATATTTGGACAGATACTCAAAGTGAAATGCGTTGCTAATACTGGATCATTATTTACTACTATTTTTCTTTTAGTTTTTACTGCTTAGGAGCCTTTGGACACCATTAAAAGGTGCTCATTGTTTCCTGAAATAAAGACGCTGTCTGCATGTTGTTAGCTGGATGAACAGGAAGTGTGTTGTGACCTTCAGAGCATCGATAAAAAATGAGAAAACAATGGATGAGATCATGACATTAACAGAACATCTCTGGTATGTTTACGGGTGAAAACTGATAAGGGGCCAATGATGGTTCTGTGTGTTCACAGGACCTTTTTATAACAAATAAATGTCAGTTCTTGTGCTCATCGTCAGCGTTATCACATGAGCATATTTAGAAAGTGGTCTGCAGCGATCTCACAATACTGCTTTACCGACTTAACACATAAAGGTCAGTTTACCAGACATAAGGAGAGCTACCCAGCCTGTGATCAATGTATAATGCCCCTCTAAGTCCAATGAGTTAAGCTTTAACAGGAGACTTAAGTTAGTCACCGGGAACATCGAGTTACAAAGCTGTTGGCAGGGAAAGTTTGCTTTTGGTAATGTCTTCAAAAATGTAGGATCCAGTTGCAGAAAAGGCTAACCTCTGCTCTTTTCAGTTTTTACTGTCCTGCCTTCAATCCGTCTCTTGTGAGCCTTAAAACTAAATGGAAACAAATCAGTATATTACACCGTGAACTGCATTATCATGTGTGTGAAATTTCCTCTGATTACCGGGGACAGTGAAGGGTTCAAGTCTGGGTCACACACATCAGCCCTACGTCATGACACTCCTCCTGACCTGGGAGATGGCGGGACCCTTTCTGATTACCATTGGATCTTTATTAAGTCATTTTAAACTTTGACTCAATAGAGAAAGAGGCCATTTGTAGGTGAGAACAAGGGAAAGCAAACTAAAGTTGTTATGTCATTTAATTGTGGTTAATTATATGGTTTAGTAGTAAATTGTAGCTGGCACTGCAGACTGGAGTCTCTACTAAGAGGCAAATTAAGCATAGTGGCGTCGTGTGCACAGGTCAGACTGCTGTCTGCTGTCTAAAGGTGCTATAAGGGTGTGGATTTAAACTGAATGTTTTAACACTCATAAACACACCTCACATGGACACACAGCCTGTTTTCCCCTGTCCTGTAGGCATTGTGACTTGTGATACGATAAGCAGTGTCGACCATGCCAACATTCCCCTGGTACATGGCGTGGCTGTTTGATAAGCGCACAATGGAAGCCAAAAGCAGTGTGTTGTTCCCATTAGGTGGGGTATTGGGTTGCAGCATCATGTATCTCAGCATTGTGTGTGTCTTCTTTCAATAAAGTCATCAACAGCTTTGATGAACTTTAGCAGGATCTGTAATTTCCATCCAGGGTGTTGATTCCTAAGAATTTGTCCTGAACTAACCCTTAATGCTAACACAAACAATTATTCTCATTGTCAATTCATCTGTATAAATACCTTAGCAGTTTCTCTCAATCCCCTAAAGTTTATTTTTCAGCCTGAAATCCAAAGAAATCTACTTTTAAAACAATGCAAAACTTATTAAAGCAGGAACTCCCCATATTTTAGAGGCTGAATACACACGTTTGCATGAAAAACAACTTAAAACAATGATTTAATTATTCAAATAGATGGCAGAAATTGGCTTTTAATGCTTCAAGTCTTGTGTAAATAAGCATTAAAGTGATTGGAGGTCCCAGTTTTATGTTTCACAAAGATTCCTTTTGTGTTTCAAGACTTTATTTGAACATTTAAACAAGCTTAAGTTGATCCAAAGAATTAAAACTCGAAAAAAGAGATCTGAAATGTGGAACATAATAACATATCATTATCTTGTGCTTCCTTCTGGTGGTATAGCTGGTACAGATGGTCACATACAGATATGTGCATGACATGGCCCATCTGTACCATTTGTGGCTTGATAAAGTGAGTTCTTTAAAGTTTGCACTGTCAGAAACAGTTAAACTCTCTGCAGGTTTACCAGTGAGTGTATTCTTCCCTTTTTTTGCTAAAACACTAGACTACCACATGTTAGAGAAATGTGAAGGCTGAAAAAAGGATCGTAGGATGAGGAAACTTTAGAGGAATATAATCTGGCTTTGATGTAAGAATTGCTAATGTTTGTATAAAGAAAACACAATTGCACAGACATGACAGCCCGGGTCATTGTCTAATCGCCGGCCTTCAAACAAAAGGCCAGCAGTGGCAGGGGACATTACAGGGAGGCTAAGTTCTGTTAAGTGTTAAAGGGTGGTGGGAAAAAGTGTATTTCTTTTGATAAAAATGCAGGTTGTTTATGGTTTTTGTAAGAGTCCAGTAATAAAAAGTTCAAATCATATTTAAGTTGTTTTCGGAAATTGATAAAAATGGGCATTTGAGTCAAATTATATCAAAATCCAACTGTGTCTGACTTTGTTATATCATAAATTATTGTATTGCTGGTTGAGAATTGTAATTTTCTGTCACTATAAAGCTGTCTTTTAAACCCTTTAATTAAAATGCTTGTATACAGATGGTGGGTTTCCAGACTTCGCTATACGTCTAAGTGAGATCCCCATGGTTGCCTCTCAGGGGTTATCCCAGTCAAAACATAAACCTGGGATGGGTGTTCGTGTGCCGACATGCCTAGAATGTAAGATAACGATCCCGTAAATCGTTAGGTAAAAGAAAAGGCTTGAAGGAAGGGAACAAACATAAGCAATTTAAAGGAATACGAGAGAGATTAAAGACCTGATAATGAAACGAGCTATTTATGGCCGCCTCGAAACGGCAGATCTTCTGGAGAGAGCCGGACTGTTCACCTCATCGCGTGACTTTATGAGGCAATACTAGATATTTTGAAAGGCTTGTGGCTCACTGCTGCTGAAAAATGTGGACTTGCTTTCCAAGTTCATTGAAAACATCCAGGGCCTGTTAGCAATCAGAGTTGATGTGGTAACACCGTATCATGTGCTATAATTTGATATAATTTGGTATTTGGGATATCTGAACCATGTATGCACAAAGCCATACACATGACACTGTTGTAACGGAAGGAATAAAGAAGTAGGAACAACATTTGGACGAGAATATCTTGTTTGTTATTGAATCCTTATGGGCTCATTATGGAGATTTCTTTTTGTGTTTTACCTATACATGCCCTCAAAACCTCAGCATAATTCACCTGTCAACTCAGTACAATAATATGTTTGTCGAGGACATCTCTGGAGTGACAGAAGTTACCGGTTGGCTCTTGATTCATGACTCCCCTTTCAGTATGTCGTGAGAATGCAAGCAACCGCTGGGAGACAGATTTAATCATGTTTTCATTTTTTCCAATTTCCATTCTCTGGAAGGTTTCTTTCCGTCTCTCTCCAGCTTCAAAAACCACAGCGCTACATCTCCCTTCATACCCAAACTTATTTTTTTTCTCCCTGGTTCGCCTCTTGGCCGGAGCCACAATCGCCCACCGAGGCTTTCTGTGACATTTAGAGTCTTCCAAAAAAACGCTTGTGTTTGTTTATGTGCCGAAACGAAATCAGCTGTCTTCCCACTCGGCGTTCGGTTGGAGGGTTAGAAACACGGAAGATGTTTTGTTGGATTTATTTAAGGACTGATCAACATCTGTCAGGGTTCAGATGGAGAGTATAAACAGGGCTCTTTATCCAGGAGTGCAAATGAGCTTTTAGTGTTGATCATTTGCATATGTTTCCAGACTACAAATGTCAACATTCAAGTACTCAGTATCTGTAATGTAGACATCTTGAATGAGGCAAAGTTTGTATTTATGTCTTACATGCAGTGGTGGGACAAAAGTACTCCTTTTTATTTAAGTAAAAGTAGAACAAATATGGTCTCAAAGTACTCCATTACAAGTAAAACTGCTGAGTTCAAAATGTTACTTAAGTATAAGCAAAACTTAGTTACTTTCCACCACCGCGTACATGATCCTTCCCTCTGAGAGCTTTGATTTTCGCCCAGAGACTGATAAGAATCCTTTTAGTGATATGAAATGCTAGACACGCCTAACCCAGCAATTGTAATTTGCTTTGTTTGCCAAGTCCCAAACCAAAGACATTACTTCCAAAGCACATAAAAGGAGCCAAAAATAGCTTAGTGTTGATTAAAAAAACAGATGCCCCCAGACTCCACCACCACCACCACCACCCACCACCACCACCACCAAAACAGACATTGTGCCTTGAATAGTGTATAATCAGTGTTTATTTTGATCATCAAGGTCCGCTTGTGGGTTCCCCCGCTGCAGCAAACAAACCTTTTCCAAACCTTCGGCGTGTCCCTAAACAACCCCCTGTTTTATACACCCCTTCATTGCGTATTAGCTCTTTAAAATCCAACAATTTTCCCAAATTTAAATCCCCTTTCTTTTTGAAAACGGCTAAGTAGTGGCTCCATAAGCCTGTGCAACCCTCTGTTTTCCATCCAGAGCTGCTCTTTCCTCCTCTTCCTTGACATGCCTACATGACACTCTTGTCAGATCATGAAAAAGTCGAGGCCGTTTCCTTCCCCTAAAGTCATGGAAGTAAACGGGGACATTAATCAAAAGACTAATGGGAGGTTGAACCTGTGGACTGAGTGACCCAGCTCATTGGCTGTTAGTTGTTGCAAAGCACTGCCCTTTCCTGCACATCTGCGTGAGAACACAGATCTCTGTACAGGATCTACTGGAACTAAATGTTTTCAAATCAAGATAATATTCCCCTATGCATTGCTGGCATGCTTTATACTCTCTCCCTGAATCTGGCAGACGTCCAACCTGTGACAGCATTTCCTTTTTTCCTCCTTAGTTTAAGTGTGTCTCAACTCCCCATGTTAATACTTTATAGTAGTGAACATAATATCCTTTAGTTTAGTTTAAGCCTCCTGGGACTTTGATTTTCCATTTTTTTATGTTGAAAAAGCCTGTTTCTGTGTATTTTGTCTCCACTTTGACGACTTTTTAGTTGTTGTGCTTTGCTTTAACTTGTTTCCCTGAACAGTCAAACTGGATTGCGTCTTGAAAAAACTCCTTGCGGTTCTTTTGTATTTCACCTAATTACCCCATGATCAAAAGACATCAAATCCTTCAAAGGCTACCTCATTCCCCCGAGTGACAGGGATGTTCGCCTGGAGTGAATCTTGCATCAAAGGCATGCACTACATTTCACCAATCCCATAATGGCGTGTTTTCTGAAACAGGAAGCTACACTTATATGCTTAAAAGTGACCTCTGGTGTCCAATTACAAGTTCAAGCATTGGAAGAAAAGCTTTAGGGCTGCAGGGTGTATAATCATGTTAAATATGGTTAAAATACAAAACCAAGGGTCATAAATTGTACATTTCCCATTGTGACTTTCGGTCTTTTGCTGTTTGTTTTTGTAGTGCTCCGATGTCAGAGGAAGAACTTAGTACTCTCCAGGGGTTCATGGGTGTTTCAGGATTACATCCCACCACAGAGACCTGGGGTTTCCATAAAACACAGGAAAACAGCATTAACAGAGAATCCTTGAGCTTTATAGCGAGACAAATATAGATAAAGATTGTTTCCATTTCTAATTGGTTAAGTTCCCCGACGATCATGTTTCTGATGTTTGTTGGAAATCCCACGCTGAACCGTACTGTAAATCAGCTCTCGTGCGATCAACAGCGAGACCACCGCAGCAGCAGCAGCTCAACAAAAGGAGAATAAATCAAACTTATATGTCTCTTGACACTTAAACACCATCAGATACCATCAAATGATTTCCGTCACAGTATGTAAAGAATCATTTTACAACAATGTGCCGCTCGTATATGAACAACAGCCCTTTCCTGCTGTGTGGAGGTATGTTTAATGTTAAGCTTTTTTTTTCTCTTCCCGACGCCGCCTCCCACGAACTTACAGGAATGTCTTTCCAACTTCTGGTCAAGCTCTGGCCAAGTATCATTAAACATATTTTTTCCTGCAGCCGCATGGAGAACTGTAAGCGTATAAACTGTCGAGCTGTTAGCAGTGGAAAAAGACGGGGCGGGAGAACACGATGCAGAGTTCACCACAAAGAGGCCCACTTACTCATGCAAACCCTGAAGAGAGGAAAGAAAAATCCGACTTGAATTGGCATGGTCTACTTCTGCCTGTGTGTGTTTGACTTGTGAATGTGTGCGTTTATTTCTAGTATGGCTGTTTTCTCGCTGCGCACGTAGGTGGGAGAAGAACTCAGATCTTATACTTAAGTAAAGGTGGAAGTATCTGAGTGTAGGCATGCTCTGTTACAAGTAAAAGTCCTGCAATCAAAATGCTACTCAAGTAAAAGTAGAATAGTATTAGAATCAAAATCTACTTAACGTACCTTAAGTAAAAGTAGTCATTCTGCAAATCGGCCTATTCAGAATAATATATATGATATGTTTTGATTATAATTATTGATCATTAAAGTGTTATCAAAGGTGGGGTTTTTTGTTGTCTTTTATTAGGAAAAATTAAAAAAACCAATAAACAAGAAAAACAAACACAAATCAAATGCATTAAACACATCATAGGAGAAGAAATAATGTCCATTTGTCTCATACACAAAAAAGAACAAAGCAAATCCAATTCTTCAGGTGAGGGGGAAAAATAAAGCTGGTAAAGGTGCAGCTAGTTTGAATGACTTTGCATACTGCAGGGTAGCTTGTGAATTTACTAAACTAAATCTGATTTAAGTGTTGATTATATTTCACATCATTAATCCAAATCTGCCTAGCAACTAAAGGTACTAAATAAATGTAGTGGAGTAAAAGTACACTATTCACCTCTACATTGTAGTGGAGTAGAAGTACAAAGTAGCAAACAATTGAAATACTCAAATGAAGTACAAGTACCTCAAAGCTGTAGTTACTTTACACCACTGGCTGCACATGTAACATTTGATGCTGACAGTACATGGACCCTGTGTGTGTGTGAGGCCTGCAGCTCTGCGTGGTGTGTGTGATTGTCAGGCTGTGCAGGTCGGAGTGTTTGTGTAAACACTGTGTGAGTTCTAGCTGAAGGGTGGGGAGTGTCGGTGTGTCTGTGTGTGAGGGGGAGTGTTCAGGGGCCTTTTCCCTCCTTAGAGGTGTTGCGTGACAGGACTGGAAGGACGGGTTGGGAGAGGCCATATCCTGGGATTTTCCTGTAGTGGCCGTCCAGATAAGGGGAAGCGCTCCTGTCGGCTATTAGTTACAAAAACCCCCCGGGGTCAGATGCGAGACCGAGTGTGTTTGTGTGTGCTATGTCTGTGTATGTGTTATGTGTGTGCAGATATGCAGGCTGCCAGATCAGTTCTCCAGAAATGAGAAAACCTGTCTTCTGGCGGGGGACCAACAATTAAAGCTTGGCTAAAGCACGATAGCTCGTTCTGCTTGTTCAGCTGCGGCTCAATTGTGATCATAAATTGAGATTATTTATTGACGTATAAAAATTGTTGACACAGATTGATTGGTTAATCAGTTGATTATTTATCATCAAAGAATCGTACGAGAGCATGACTTTAAATCTTGTGTTAGATAAATGCTGGTGTTTCTTTTGGAATAAGGCACTCCCCGTGAAAAAAAGCATTTCATTAATGACTAATAGATTACATAAATCATTGTCAACCAAGACCCAAACGGCCAATTAGTTAACAAAAAGGGGACAGCCCCAATGTGGTAACAAGGAAGCAAAGGTGGATTAAGTACACATATCCTGTACTTAAGTGAAAGTAAAAGTACTATAGACTTAAAATACTCAATTACAAGTGAACATCATGAATTCACAATATTACTTATAGTAAAAGCGTACTTCTAGTATCAAAAATGTATGTTTGTTTTTAAATGCGGAAGTATTTTATTCTCAAAGAATAATACATTTTTCTTTTTTTAATTACATTTCAATCTTTTAAATAGTTGATGAGGATTTAACTTTAAAGACTTCTCAATAAATATATGATAAGAAGTGAAGATCTTCATCATATATAAACATATTGTGTGTTTTTGTATAAAAAACAGTGCTAATAAGTTACTAGATTAAACTTTGAGTGTTAAATAAATGTAGTGGAGTAAAAAGTACAATATATTGCATCACATATTGGAGTAAAAGTACAAAGTGGCATACAAAGCAAATCAAAATATTACTTAAGTATGCTACTTGAGTAATTGTACTTAGTGACATCACACCACGGCGTGGAAGTA
Source organism: Eleginops maclovinus (assembly GCF_036324505.1). Lineage (NCBI taxonomy): Eukaryota > Metazoa > Chordata > Actinopteri > Perciformes > Eleginopidae > Eleginops > Eleginops maclovinus. The sequence goes on from NC_086355.1 coordinate 5,511,761, forward strand.
GTGCAAAACAAACAGAGCAAAAGGAATTGTATAAAGTATGCCATTTATTGTGGATTTATTACAAAAACATCCATCATAGAAATTCAGGATGAATCTGAGTTGTTCAAACTTGTTATTCCCTTTTTAAATGTAACTAAGCACATGAACTTCAGTGACACTGATAAAGATAAGGTTGTTTTCGTCTTGCTGTGTGTCGGCCATAGCTACGTTATACTTCTATTTGCACAATTTAGCATCTTATCCAGGCTTTTAAAACTTGCATGTTTGATTCTAAACATGACGTGACATGAAGTGGCTGCAGAGAGAACAATGCTGCGCAGTGAGGAAGCTTTCAGCGAGGGGCTCAGTGACTTTACCAAGATGCCAAGGCAGAGCCAAAGCAAACAGAGCTGCTGAGTCATTGTTGTACTTTGTGCAGGCTGTCATTCGATTTGGACACGCCAAGTACAACTTGAGTATTATTAACACTGAGGCAACCTCTGCCTACACTGGCAGTTTTGCTGCTTGCAACCAAGGTACCCAAAGGTTTCCTCATAAAAAAAGAGGAACATTGCCAAGTTTTTTTTGTAATCTCATACCGGAAAATGGTTGTGTAAACTGACTTTGTTCTCTGGCTGATGTTCTGAACGCCCGGCGGCTCAAATGAATGCAAGTGGTGCCTGTTGCTTTAAATGCTCTAAGTCGCAGGACCTCTAAAGTGGTTCAGATGAAAGGGGGGATCACTCGGCTGGGTTGTAACGTCTGTTATTGGTGGACAAACCTTTTGAGTGGCAGCATGGTGCTAACAGAGGAGTGTGTATCTATAGCCTTAGAGAACAAACCTGTTTTGCCGATTTCAGCCTCAGACATGCCGAGGCATATGAAGCGACTCATGTTCTCAGTCATCAGACTTTATATATCCAAAGGAGTCATCAGGCAAGGTGCTCACTGTGAATCTGGAACAGAGACTACAACCATGCCTCCAGGCAAGATGCTATGTTAGATGCTGCTGCCATGCATTTACACTTAAACCCAGAGATTAGAAACACGGCCATTTATTACCACAAACAAACATGCCTGTGTTTGTGATTTTATATGTTTCAAATTAAGTTAACTAACCCTGCTGTAGTACTTTACGACGTCAAAATGCCACATTTGCTACGTGAATATGTTTATGATTACATCTGCTTTATTCAAGTCAGAGAGGAATGATAGGAAGCAGCTCTGAGAAAAAGACAGATTAACAATAGAGAAGAAAAACACTTTTGCTTTATTAAAATCTCTTTTAAGCAGCTGTTTTTAATAGCGTTGGAGAAATTAAGTGCAGCGGCCTGCTCAACATCAGATTTGACCTTTTGTCAAGAGATTTTTAATAATATAATAAAGTTAATACAAAGTGCAGGTTTGAGAACTGGTCTTTTTCAAGCTGTCCAGAACAGAAACAGACTTTGGAAAGAGAATATGCTAATGCTTTTTAGTTCAATTGCACATGAATCACCTGTGTCATTGCTGTTTAAACATCTGTCTTTCTTCGAGGATCATTTAGGGAATAAATGTTGAGTAAAGGTCAGTGATGGGAAGGACGTCCAGTAGAGCGTGACAACAAGACAGACGGATCCATTTAACTTCATTTTCTAAACTAAACTATTAAAACTATTACAATATTAATACTTACAATTTATGAATCCAACAAACAAACATAATGAGTAGAAGCGGGAGGGCAGAAAGCGTAGCTTATACCGTAAGAAGCCCTCCTGTTAGTCATCCAGTTGCAGGATAAAGAAAAGGAAAGATAAATCAATAATTAAATACGCACACAAAACCAAGGGAAAGGCAATCCTTAACATTGACTTTGCACATCTAATCCCTGGATCAACCCTGGCCTACTGTACTTAAATGTGAGTTATTCTCAATTCCAGTGGTGTTGGTTTGTTCCCAGTTCTCAGTAATCACTGTATGTTGTTGAAAAATAAAGACAAATGCACAATAACTCGTAAAAGTCGGCCAAATTTCAATATTGTGTTTGTTCTTTTGTTTTAACCAAATCCTTTCACCTTTCAGTCCTGATCACATAACCCTAACCCTTTATAAAAAGTAACTTAAAAAATGTTAATATTCCCTCTGCTGACCTCTTCTTTGTTTCTCTCCCTCTGTGCAGCGACCATAAAGAGCAGCAACAACAGTCTGACGTTTCCCGGAGTCAACGGGCAGAATGGGAACAGCATGGACGCCTGCAGCTTCTCTGAGGGAGACCTGCTGCTCCAGGTATGAACCATCTTTGCCCCCTAATTCAGACTGGAGTGTAGAAACATTAGACATACATTTATATTTGATCAAAATGCTTTTTAATCTTCCTTTCATTTTTAGATTATCTTTTGGTTTTGGAATGGTTATTGTTTCCAACCAGGGATGGGATTTTTGTTCCTTTTTCCAAACACCGTGATATCCATATTGCAAACATATACAAGTCTTGACTCTCTGTGGTTTCACACAATATTAATATACGTATATGAGATTGCTGCTAAAAAAAATCATTATTGATGTGGATATAATGACTAGGTGGTCAAAGGCAAATAATAGAACAGGTAGAAAAGTTGAGGAAAAAGCAGCCTCTAAAACTGTGAAAAGATAAAAACCATGCCATAACGATATTAAAAATCCTATATTATATTAAGACTAATATCATGAAAACAATATATAGCCGAGCCCTTTCTCTAAGATGCTTTAAAAGCTTCTTGCGTCTCTATTTTTCTGTGTATGTGTTTGCCCTATAGAATTATAAGTCAATTTGAATGCAAAAAGCAATACAGAAATTCCCAATTCCTGACAGAAGCACCTGAAGCCAACCAAATGAAACTGAGGTGAGGAAGAGCACGGTCATGAACCATTGGAAGATGACGTGCATTTACCCACTCTGATCCATTGCCAACAAAACTGTGTCAGTCTGAAAGCATCCCTACAAAATCGATCAAACGCAGTTTAAATAGATAGTTCGATTAAGTGTCACTACATATTAACACAAGTCCCACAGCCTGAGGCCCGCAGGTGCATCAATGCGCAGATACACTTTGTTTATTTGTGAGGTGCTGGCTCTGTGTGGAAGTAATCCAGGTCTCTCCATGGAGGGGGGAAGTTTTGACAGGTGAGGCTGCTCGTCTTGGTGCCTCTTGCCAAAGCTCGGCCACGCTCTGTGGCGCTTCACAAAACCGGTGCTTTGTCAAAGAGCCCTGCGCCTCGTTTATTGACGCTCACCTGTCAGGTACATTTTCACACGTTGTGCTGCAGAAGGATCACAACAGGCAGTGATTGTGTGTAAAACAAAGGGCCTTTGAGAACGGCAGCTGTCGATGTTATTGTAGATTCAACACCGGCGGCAGGATTTCAGATTAAAATTGGACACAGAGTTAATGATGTTACATTGGGAGATGATCTGTATTTTCTTTTGGACTGTGTAGAAACAAAAGTTACATTTTGAAATATTAGTTTGATTCAAATCTGTAATTCTTCTTCTTCTAAATTGAGTATATTCTCCCCCCGCCCTGAGGAATCCGTTGACTGTAAACTAGCTGAACTGCCCTATAGTAACAGCAAACACTACAATTTACTATATTTGGACAGTTCACCTGAAATCAAGATCAAAGTTGTTGTTTTCCTCTAACATGTACTGACATATTTAATCTAGATCAGCTGTAGCGTGTCTGTCATCTCTGGAATACAATCAAAAATGATGGCACAATATCACTTGAAAGCTATTGAATAAACCTGAATGTGTTTTATTTTGTGCAGGCGCTGAACGGGTTTGTGATTGTGGTCACGTCAGATGGATCCGTGTTTTACGTCTCCTCCACAATTAAGGACTACCTGGGCTTTCATCAGGTGAGATGCTGGCTAAGTTATTTTATGAACAATATTTATTTGTAGTGTTTACAGATCTCCTATTATGCTATATTTCAACAATATATTGTACGGCCATTTCTATACCAAACAGATCACCCATCGTAGCATGCCCCATACCCCTCTATTTCAGCCCTGTTCCTGAAGTGCTGACTCTGTCACTGTGGCTTTAAATCTGAGCTGAGCTGAAGCTGGCCACGCCCCTTTGAGCGCATGCAGCTCTCTGTCTGAAGAGAGTTTTCTACCAGCAGTAAACTAAACGCTGCCGTGATAAAACGCCATATGATGTTCAAAACCAAATCAAGCAACATTTCTGAAACAGTATGGAGTTCAAACGTTTCTCTCTCGCGGGGTTTACCACAAGGACAGGACCTTTTATATTACACATAGTCTCTCCAGTACAGCGTTAGCTCTGAGTGTTAGCGATGCTTGCTAATGTGAATGCAGACCATATTACTTCCATAACAGAGGGGATTAAGCTAGTGACTGTATATGCAATAGGTTGGGACTTATCACGTCGGGTGGGACGTTGCCAGGAGTTCAATGTAAAGCCAGCCTACATTTCGGTTATCACGTCATAACCAAAGCAAATCTGGATCAGCTCGTTTGTACCCTCGTTTTTAAGGAGGAAAAGAGAGAGGGTTGTATTTTCTGACACTTTGCGAGTCTCCTTACACACCGGGGGCCACATATTTATGTATAAAAGACAACAAAAAGGGCATTTTGCACAATAGGGGACCTTTAAGAAAATAAATAGATGTTGTTTTACTTTTCTGTTTAACTTATTAAGAGGTCTATCACTGAAAGGCAGTATTTAAACAGTCAATAACCTTAATCCAGGTGTTTAAACTATGCTGTTTTGGGTGCTTGAGATCGAGGGAAATTGGGGTTAGAAAGTCCTTGAATTTGATGTTCATGGAAGTGTAGGAGTGTTCAAAAGGCAGCGCTTGTAGTGTTAAATGGTTGACCTATTAGAAGTATTTTTTCAGCTTTAATTATATTTACATATAGGAAAGTTGGACACATTCTAATGGTGGTGTAGAGTGCTGTCCAAGAATTGGATCCAAAAAACTTCTTTCCATACTTAATCTCTATGAACTATTCACCAAATAATGTATTGACCCATTGTGTACTGTGTGGACGAGTTTTCAAACCATACATCAGACCACGCTGGAGCAGTCATTTCAGCATGTTGTAAAGACTTGTGTTTAAGCAAGAAAAAAAGGGCTAAATATGACGACACTATCACAGGAAGTGGATCCATGTTGACGACATGAATTTCTGATGAAGTGTTGCCTCCTCTCCTCAGTCGGATGTGGTCCATCAGAGTGTGTTTGAGCTCATCCACACTGATGACCGGTCCTTGTTCAGACAGCAGCTTCACTTTGCCCTGAACCCCCCCACTGCTGCTGCGGGTGGAGATGGTAAGAACTGTAGAATGACTCTTGTTCAGCTCACTCTCATTGACTTAAATCAGTGTTCAGGATAAATGATTCTGATATGTAATGCGTGATCTCTACCCGTGTGCTCAGTCATGCAGAACTGTGGGAGTACGGTGATGTACAATCCTGAGCAGCTTCCCCCGGAGAACTCGTCCTTCCTGGAGAGGAGCTTCGTGTGTCGCTTCCGCTGCCTGCTGGACAACTCCTCTGGCTTTCTGGTTAGTACAAAAATATGAAGAAACAAGATAAATAGTCCAAAAAAATTAGATGTAATGTGGCTTTATTACCTTTGTTTGAATTCCAAGAAAGCTACTCATGCCATTTCTATGTTCTCAGAAACCCCTTCAAGAAACTAACACACAACGTATTTGATCTTAGTTACTCATCTGATATTCTTTCTCCCACACCAGGCTCTCAAGTTCCAGGGGCGACTGAAGTACCTCCACGGCCAGAGGGTGTTGAGGGACAACGGGAACAGTAGCAAACCTCAGCTGGCTCTCTTCTCCATCGCCATGCCCGTCCAGCCCCCTACCATCGTGGAGATCAGATCCAAAATGCTCCTCTTTCAAACCAAACACAAGCTGGACTTCACACCCACAGGTGTTGATAGCAGGTAGAGCAACATTCTTCCTTTCTTCTGTTTCAATCTATTACTTTGTCTATGTAATTGGTTTGCATCACTTAAGTTTATTCCAGTTTGACAAACAAATGTTTCTCTCCTGTTTCTCTCCAGGGGGAAGATTGTTCTGGGTTATTCAGAGACTGAACTGTGTATGAAAGGCTCCGGCTACCAATTCATCCACGCTGCTGACATGTTGTACTGCGCCAACAACCACATCCGCAGTACGTCACTTTTCCTCATTTATTTATATTTGTCCAACCTAGTTTTCAAACCTAGAGTAATTCCTCTAAAAAAACTTCTAACATTACATCTTTAATGCGATCACTTTTTGATCCAGAGTAAAATATCTCATCGATTACCGCCCAATTAATGACATTGTCTTATTCCTGCCCCCTCAAAGGAAATTCTAAGGTTTTCAATAACCCTTCAAGCTTTCCACTTAGACTGATTTTCTGATGTTATTAGGATATATCTGAGAGGAACATTGAAAATTGATGTTGCACTCATTACAATGCACAGAGACATTTTGGACCACATTACTGATAACCTGTGTGTTGTCTTTACCTCACAGTGATTAAAACGGGGGAGAGCGGTATGACTGTCTTCAGGCTCCTCAGTAAGTCCAGTGGCTGGGTGTGGGTGAAGGCCAACGCCAAGCTGATCTTCAAAAACGGAAGACCTGATTTCATCATCGCAGAGCAGACAGCTTTAGTGTGAGTTTTTGATCCTTTAACAACAATGACTTCCTCAGCCAGGCCATGAGATGCAACGGGCAAACAAAGATACCTCCTCCATCATTAACATTGATAAGACTCTGGTCCTGGTATCAGAAATGTAACGCTTGCTGTTGGGTGTGTTTCAGCAACGCCGAGGGGGAGGAGTATCTGCGTCAGAGGGCCCTGCAGCTTCCCTTCAGCTGCACCACAGGAGAGGGCGTCCTCTACAACACCGGCCCGACGGTGGACCTGGCACAGTTTCAGTTCAATAAAAAGTTCAGTAGCATCAACGACATGAGCCAGGACGTTCCCCCCGGCTCTTTGGTGGACTGCTTCCTGAAGCAGGATGAGTCGGCCTACTTGCCAGCTGTGGAAACTCAGTTACCTGTGGATCAGGTGTTCATGGACAGCGAGGCTCTGATCAACGTGGGTAACTCCTGGCAGGAGAGTGGAGCTACAGGCACAACGGAGTCTGTGGTGGTGAAAGAGGAAGCCAAGCAGTCAGTGATGGCCGTCTTTGACAACCTGGGCAAGTTAACTCAAGACGGGGACTTTTGTGCAGCGCTGCAGGATCTGGACGTGGATGATTCAGAGCTGATGGACTGGGAAAATGCCCTCAAGAGAATAAATCAGGATGAGGATCAGCGAAACAACGTCAAGTCCGATCTGGACAGCATCCTCACTAATGACATTTTTGACTACATTGATAGTGTTTTGTTCAAAGAGAAGGAAAAAGATCTGAGCGCAAGCCCGCCCAGCTGCCTGACAGCAGCCAGCAACAATCAGCAGGACCGTTTCAGTGCCCAGCTGTCAGCCGCTGCACTTGGGGAGCAGCAGTTGTTTCAGACGCTGAGCCCTGAACTGAATTACTCTCCAATGAATGGACTCTACGCTCACCAGCAGGAATCACTGAACGGCCCAGTGATTGCAGAGTCTGCTCAGATATTCAGCAGCACCCAGAAACTCTCTCACAACGGTCCCCTGAACACTCAGGCCGACACCAACCTGCTCCCTCTTCAGCAGCTGCAGCTCCAAGACATTTTCAGCCCGTCTATAGAGCTCCCAGAGCTCACTGTCCCCAACAGCATCGCTGGAGTCGCCTCAGCCCCGTTTCAATCCTGTGGGCAGGCGTCTAACAACCACATGGGCGTCTCTCGTGGGATTTCTGCACCGACGCAGTCCGGCCAGTTTCTGCTGCATCCGCAAAACAATGTGCAAGCTCCTGCAATGGCAGCTAACGGACAGTTACTGCAGAGCTCTGTTCAACAGCCAAACCACATGGCAGCCGTTGTTATGGACGTTTTGCCAGCCCTGATTCCTTGCATTGACTTTATTTCCGCTAACACGTCTAATATTCCCCTTCCTTTTGCCGCAACTCTCCTGCAAGGAAGCGCGTCTTTTGAGCCGCACAACCCCCAGGTGCAGCCGTGGCCTCAGAGCCAGCAGCAGAAGCTGCCTCACTCCGGCATCATGCAGAACGGACACAAACTGATGCCAGTGTGCAACAGCCAACCTACGGAAAGCCAAACATTCCCGCGTGCCGGCCTCTGGCCAAGGAGCGTCCCCGGACTGAACCACGCTCAGCAGACAGGGCTGACGTGTGGCCAGGCAGCCACTCACAGCAGCTGCTTGTTCGACCAGCACTTTTCTTCCGGGCCAGCAGGAGGCGACGTCCTGGCTTTCTCTGGCACTGCAGGCCTGAGGGGGGCTGACCCGTCTCTGGATCAGAGTCCTCTTCAAGGGTCCTGCTACTTCCAGTGGAGCCACAGCGAGCCGGTGATGGGAACGTCCGCTATCAACCAGGAGAACGCCGACATCAGCCCTCTGACAGCCCCGCCGATCATCCCCTCCTCAGAACACACACTCAACATTCCTCACTACCTGGAATGCCACAGACACACACAGGTAAACAGTCGTCTCACCCCACAAGATCAGAAACGGACAAAACAATCGTCAGGCCATTTTAGATTTATGATCCAAAGATGATATTTGTTTTGACAGCTTGTAAACAACAGAACATGCACATAGCAACAGTTAAACAAGTGGGAACATTCACATTTATAGACAGTACAGAGACTTCATGTATGCATCCGTACCATAATCAGACCGAATAATGGTTTATCCTTTTATAATGTAAGACTATGTTTTAAATAAGGCCATTTGAAGCTTCCAAGTTCCTTGTTTTGTCAACAGACGAACATCAAAAGTTACATTTATCACGATATAAAACAAGGAAGATTCTCCGTATTTCCGAAGCATTTTTTTACGATAAGCATAATATAATTCTAATGTTGTATTGAGAAAGAAAAACAGTAATAATTCACGTCAATGTCAAACATGAGACTTTTCAGCTTAAAGCTTGAAGGGTTAGTTCACCAAAAATAGAAATAAAAACAGACAAATGTTATCACTGGAATCTGTTGTCACGTTTGATAGTTTAATGAGTCACAAAGAATTATGAAATATTTTCCCTTTTTAATTTGCTTTTAAATGTCCTGCTTTTTGCTTGTTTGTTTGCCTAAAAAGAGAGACAAATAAATAAATGTAGGTCCAGAATTGTAAATGAATTTCATTGCAGTACTTCACCATGTGTGCTCTCTGCTTACCCCGCAGGATGAGAGAATCTCCGCTGAACTCAATGAGATGTTTACCACTCCTGCCCGTGATGTAGCCATGTACCTGACAGAGTAAAGTCAAGCCACCGTGTTTTGTCTTTGGCAAAAATGAAATCCCGGAGAAGGACAAATCTCAGTATATAGTTCGCCTGTATCAGTGCTTATCCACAGACTCTCGTGCTTATCGATATTGCCATAATGTTTTATATAACTCTGTATCATTTATATGTTGTCCAGTCTGTGATGTTTAAATGTTTGGCTTTCAGTTTTTAGTGAAGATACACTATAGTAATAATGAAGTATAAAGCCGCAAGTGCGTTTACCAGGATGGAGCTTGAGCCAGCTAGGAGGATTGGTCAAGGAAATCCAAAGAGCCAAAGAAATAGGTTTTTATAAGGGAAGCCGGGCCAGGGACATCCATTATCTCCCAAGTATAAATGCCTAAAAAAAAACACAACTGAACATACTGTTTTGTTTTTTATCAAATATAATCATTCTGAACTTTAATGCTGATAAAGTTGAGAGTTTTTCTAAAAGACATCGTCGACATCTTCGTAGTAATCAGTGTACAGAATCACTGAAAGTGACCTACCTGAAAGCACAGCCGTACCTTCAAATTAATATTATTACAGATGAAATAATCTGTGTATTTTAAATGAAACCCTTAACTGTGGTTATTGCAAGTCTGTAACTATACTAGTAGTATTTGTTTCACCAAGAGATCTCACAACAATCTCTCATGTACATTCTCTGCATGTGATTATCTTTGCAGTATAAATGTGCTTTTCTGGATAATACGTGTCAGTTAGGGATGCATACATATCTCAAATCCCAAAATGTAAGAGCACCAGTAAACGTGTCAGAAAAAAGCAGAGAATTCAAGAACTATTGTGAGCAATGCAAGTATTTTCACGTGTTGTTTTATTTCCATTTCAGCAACATATTAAAATAAGCATCGCTGCAGTTGAGTTAATCTGAATGCACTGCTGCTAACTGAGACCTATACTTGTTGGTTATTTTAAGAAGCATCTTACTCATGCATATTAAGCAACTGAACTAAAAACAAACTGCAAGTCCTGAGCTTCAAGAAATCAGTCCATCAAAAGTCATCTAACCCCACATTCCCCCTAACTATTATGCAGTGCACTAATCTCGACAAAATGCTCGGTGATTGCAAGAAAGAAAATAACGTAGTTTCAGGAAATATATGACTATTACCTTATGGAGACTCAGCCTGACATCCCTCAGAGGTGTGCACTTTGTGTAATATATTTTCTAATTTTCTACAAGTGCAAACAGCTGATTAGCACATGCAGTCAACTGACTTCTGCATTATGGAGGGTAACGTGAATCCATTATTAAACAAGTTATTGATGGACGCCTTTCAAAGACAGTAGATCAGCCCATTCCATGTTGTCCCTACATTTAAACAAAGCAGGTCCACGGAAATAAACAACCTATAACTCTGCAGCATCCCTCACACAAAAATACTCTTTTCCATTCTTCAATGTCCCGTAGTCCTACAGGGGATCACCCTAACATATATTCCGCTTCAACCCAAACATTAATTTATATAGCAAACAGCATGACCATATACACTCTTGTGCCTTCATGCCGGATCGGCAGCTTAAAATATCTTCATATACATTGAATATATCCGTGCCTTGTTGTATAAAGCCTCTTCAAATAATAATCCATTTTTGTTTTTCTAAGGCGAACCTGTAGAGCTGCACTAGTTTAAGGGAAGCCATGTCCATATAGGAGATGCAGTGTCCTTACTGTAAATGAAATGATTTATCCTGCATTGTGCATTTCAAGGCTCTGAGGAATTTGTTAGTCCATTTTCCATTATATAAAAACGTCCTAAACAATGGAAACAAGGGAGAATACTAAGCTTGACCTATCTCTGTAGAGATGGTAAGATTTCTTTCATTGGTGAGCAGGGGATTTAGTATTGAGATTCAAACTGGTCTAACAATGCATTCAGATCATATTCACTTTGCTTTGTCTGTTTCCTGTTCGGCCGCTTCGTGTTGGCTCCTTTTGTATCTTTCTCACCAGGTGTTTGTAATATCAACACTACAATAAACAGCATGACTGCTTTGGATAATCCTGAGCAAAACCAGCATTAACATGGCAGCTTAACCGTATTCCCACTGCACTGTGGGAAATCACTCAGTATTTTTTTTGGAAACCTTTCAGTACAACGCTTCAAAATAATTGGCCGCAATATAATGCGGCCTTCTCGCCTGTGTCTCTTTTGGTTCTCTGGTTGTTTTACGTGTTGAAAAAAGTATAGGATCTTGGTGTGAAGCAGACTCTGGAGGCTATAAGGACAGCCTATAAACAGCCTTGGATATTGAACTTTAATACAGACATGTCATGACTGTAGCCACTATGAAAAACCTGGAGCCAAATGTTTTCTTCTCAGCGGTGTTGATGCTTCTATGCTAACATGTGCCTTGCCATATTTTTGTTATTTGTAAAAAAAAGCAAAGAAAAAAAAATCACATCTATTCAGTTTATGTAATCCACTTTAGCCTCGTAGTTATAGTATATATATCATAATATATGTTATAAAAAACAGCCTTTGTCTACTGTTAAATGCTTTTTCATAAATATATGTGTGCAATGATTACAAATGTGTTTGTTCTTTATTTCATTTTTTAAATGCCATTCATCCTTTCCAAAAAAATCAAAATAAGGGTTTAGGAAACAAGGACAGGCAAGGATCAGCTGCACTGGTTTGGAAGACACTGGGCTGTACATTGCTTTTAGAGAGACATTATGGTTTGTCCTCCAGGGGGCTCACTCTCCCTCTCTTTCCCACCAGTTTCTCATGTACGCAGCAGCTGTATCCCAGAGGCTTCTATCAGACGATAATTATGGCAAAACAAAAAGGTACTATTATTAGCTTTGAGTAAACAATTATTACTTGTTTGATTACAATTGATATTATTACATCTTCAAACAGACTGTTGTTCTGCCATAATGCAGCTCATGTCCTTCTTTAATACACATAATACTGCTATATTTGATCAATATACAGATCTTAGAAATATTGCCTATTTTTTCACCTAATGTTAAATACTTAACATGGTACCTCATGGAGCAATAAGAACAATGTGCATAATTAAAAAGAATAAGTAAAACAAGCATCTGCCAGATTATATTTCAGACCCTTTATATTTGAAACGGACCTTTATAAATGAGCTGCCGATGAAGGGAAAGCTATTAAGGCACACCTGTGAGGCTCTACCATCCAGCAACTCATGTTACTGCCTGGGACTCTTTATACAGCCATGCCCCCCCCCCCCCCCTGCTGGCAACAAATGCATAGGTTTTAGTGGTAATCACTCAGTATAACTTCCAAATATTATGTTGTATTTATTCATTAGATTTAAAAGAAAGTCCTCTGTTGTCATTATCCTATAGGGACTGATTGGAATGTTTTAAAATGTTTTAATTGACTCACAAAGTCGAGTTTCAACAATTGCATGATAACGAATGGCATCAACAAGAATGGCACAGATTTGATCCCAGGTGTGGCTAATCACCTGTCGCCCAGCTGCACTCTGATTGGCTGTTTTCCAAAGGCCTACTCTCTTTGCCATTGGCTGGAGTCAGTTGTCAGAGAGTAGTTATGCAGTAGGATCACCGTGACAAATGTGGACATATTCTATAGCGCACACATTTACTGTGCTTTAATGTGCCTTTTGAGGTGAATTTCCAGATAAAGCACCTTGCTGTCCATTAACTGAGGGATAAACCAAAACCTCTTGTAAAAATAATCCGAGTTAACTGGTGGTGGTTCTCAAGGAACAGTATGGCTAACTGCTAGCTTGTCACAGATGATGCTTGTTTTTGCTTCCCGTGTGTTTTATTTTTTGGGGGGAGGATTAAACGTGTCCAAGAAATGTCTTTCTGGATCCCAAACATCTTTCTGAGAGGATTATCAAACATGAAAACAGTAGGACAACATGGCTAACGTTAGCCAAACTGAACAGGACGGGTACGTGCAATAAACTGTATGTGCCCAGACATTATTAATCGAACCAGAGGTGGAAGAAGTACCAGAGTGTAGGAATATACTTAAAGTACGAAAATCACACATTATGCAAATTGGCCCATTCCAGAATCACATGTTATGTTTTGATTTTAATCACTGATGCATCAAAGTGTTATCAAAGCTGGTAAAGGTGCAGCTAGTTTTAATGACTTTGTATACTGCAAGGTAGCTTGTGAATTTACTCCAGGTGCAACTAAAGCTTTATTTAAATGTCATATTTAAAGTAGCAAACAATCTGAATACTCTATAAATGACAAGTCCCTCAAAATTGCATTTAGGTACAGTACTTGAGTAAATCTGTGTAATGTTTTGTTATTGCTTCTCTCCAAAGTAACCTGTGGTTTTGGACCCAGCATTTGTGAATGAGCTGCTTTGTTTAGTGTTTGGCCTTTTCTTCTTCACTTGCTTCTAAAACACATTGATTCCCACCAGACTGTTCATAAAGTACGAATAGTTCAATCAGTGAGATATCAAGTAAAGAAGAAAATGATATTTCTGTGTATCTGATCATAATTGAAAGGCATGTCAGTTTGAGAGTCACAGCAGTGTGAATTCAGCAGGGATTTGATTTTAAAAATGTATTTAATAACTAAGTCATTCCCTACACTTAGTGTGCACTTCCTATGTGGCATTAATGCTTAAATAAGAATAATTTATTACATTGCATATCTACTCTAGATCTACAAAATACCATATATATTATTAATTTGAATATCTAATTATTTAAATAACTTAGAGGTAAAAAAATAAAAAAGCCTGGATATAAGGATACTGTTTACTTTACACAGTATCCAAAACTGTAGCTTTATTGTGCAAATATTGGCCTTGATGCTTGTTATTTAGGCTTAAATTTAGAGAACTACTCTTTGGCTGTGCTATATCAGTGGTTGAAGCATGATTTTCCTTTCCAGGAAGTGTTTTTCTGTTTTATATATTTAAACAAATCTAATTGATGGCCTGTGTACTTATAGTATTTCGTCTATATTTAGTCTAGCCTCTGTCAAGTGACATGGTCGCAATGTTTTAACCACCAAAAGCCCACTTGCCAAAGTTATACGTTTGTATTTTTGTGAAAGCTGTAAAATAACAAGACCTTTTTTCCAAAACAGAATCTGACCCCAGGCCACAATCTAAATGATGACTTACAAAGCCACAACCCTCATACATTTTTCAGTAGTTTATTATTTTCCACTGCAGAGGCACATCGAGGACAAGAGTCCGCGTGCTAATGTGATATTATACAGCTTATTGTATGACTTGTTCTCTAAGTTCTCTTTGATTTCAACTAGAAACAGAAATGCATACAGAGACTGTGTCCAGGCAACAGATTTTTATGTCAAATGTCAGAAGCGATATTGTTGTTAATTAAGCCCAAGGATTTCATTGACATGACACTTAAACATTAGAGTATTTGATTATCTTACACAATATTTAGACCTTTTTTATGGTGAAGTCATTATTACATCAAGGTGTCAGATGAAGGCAAACGCAAAACAGAACCTTGAAGCAAACCTCAGAGGTAGGCTAAAGTTAAACATCTGTGTTTTTATCTGTCCCTAAATAAGACTTTAACAGGCATTTGTTTGCATATGCTGGCAAAAGTTTTCTCAATCGGCTGTGTTCCCCAGTCAAAACGTGACGAAAGGTTTAATGACATGCAATCAAACCCTTAAAATTAACCTGATGTATGCAGCAGCTGTTGTTTGTGTTCTGTACTGTTTGTTTTCTAAAGACTACCTTAGAGTTCAGCCTCGAATAATGCCTGTGTAGCAGTGGCAGTGAGGGTTTATCCCCATGTGGAATGAGTACAACATGGAAATAGTGTAACCTCCCAATACCCACCAGCTTGGTGTGCTTCTTCTAGTCTGAAGGGACTCCTCTGCTGAGTGCACGGCCCCGCCCAGACTGACAGGACGACCTTGACTACTAAAAAGATAACAGCTCTCTTTTTTTCCTCGTCCTGTCGGGTTCCAGAGCATGAAAAACACATTTACAGCTGTGGTGGTGTCCGTCTCGTGGGACACACAATGTCTAAACAAACACACCACCTTTCCCCAGCTCCTGCAGTCCTGAAGGACAAGCGCCTACAGATTTCACTCGTGATGTGTAAAGGCAACAAAAACTAAAGTATAAACTGAGTTACAGGAAGGCTGAGGTAAGTCATGAATAAGTGAGATGCCTTTGTCTGTGTGTCTCCAATAACTTTCAGTGATGTGATGGTTGTTATTTTACCAGACAACTCACTCAAAAAAGGACAAGTTGTTGCCCAAGTCATAATGCCTGTTTTCATTAGCTCAGCCATAATTCCCTCTACACCTTCTCTGCAATTCACTGGAATGAAGTAATCATTATTGGAAGGCTTTTTGTACTTTTTAATCCTACTTCTTCCAGAAAGGAAAACCGTTTCCCCTTCTTCAATGCTTTAGACGTCAGAAATGTCAAAATGTGCATATATCTGACTTGGCACGAATGGTTATCTTTCCATACCATAAATAGCTGTGGAGTAATCCCTTAACACAACATCACCATCTTTAAAGCTACGAAATAAAATCTGTAAGTTACCCTGAGAAGGAGGAGAGCACTAAAAGAAGCTGACTCCAATACAACCTATCAGAATGTTGGCCTAGTTTTCTTTCTACATGTGTTGTGGGGGGTCTTCAGCACCCTAAGGGGGTCTAAAGTGGTCATGTGACTCAATGTATGCATTTCCATAGCTGAGCATTTAGATGTATCTGTCTTTGTCTGCTGTCAAAACACAATGAATAGCTGCTTCTCTGTTTTCACACAATACAACAACATTAGACTGAAGTCAAAATCTCCCCCAGGCGAGCCAGATGAATTATTCACATGTATTCTGTAGATTGTAAACTTATATGTTGTGTAAAAAACAAACAAACTACATATTACTGACTGGATTATGTCTCATGGTGGGGGAAATGATTTATACTAGACTTTAGATTCTTATCTTCTAAGGTTCTAAATAGATTCACAAGTTACAAAAGAACCTTTTACCAAAAAATGGACCATAATACACACCAAGTGGTTTTAAGCATTAATGTGTGATCACAAAAGGGATATTTCCTGAGAGCTGTTTTGTTTCGTTTGAACTGCAAATTCAAATGTTATGTAAAATGTATATTTTTGCATATTGCATTCAATGTTATTTTTACCATTTTTCCTACAAATTGTCTTCCGAGGAAATGTCTATACCATCACTTTAGCTGTTATTTTAATTTGCATGAGATGATCACCTGCAGAATGTAAGTCAAATATGCACCTTTTTGCTCTGTTAGATACCAACTCCTGAGAGAAACATGGACCATTAGCTGCTAGACACAGGTTCACCATCTCTCTGTCTGCCTGTAGTTTCATCCAGAGAAAAGATGCATTCGAGATTGATTAAATTTAAACTGAAAACAGGTGCTGTGGCTGAAAAGACTTGGGGCATGACAGCTAAACATTGAGCTGTAAATCAATCTCTCTTAAGTAGAGAGGAGCTGCACATTAAGGAGATAATAGGTTTACATTTGTATTTCAGAAATGAAGAGGCTCTAAATAAATAAGTATTTGCAGATCAATTAGCATGGTTTTCTAGTCTCCTGGCTGCAGGTTCTTCTCATTTCCCAGCAGCTGAACCTCACTGCAGGTGCACATCCACCGAGAGTTCTCCTGGATGTTGAAATGAATTCAGTTACATTATTTAAAAGTCTCACCCCTGACCCACATTCTGCACGGGCCACCGCAGGCTCAACATAAACCTCCATCTCTCATCTGAGCGCTGATTGGACGGTGGGCCTGGCTCGTGAAC
The DNA here is from genome assembly GCF_036324505.1 of Eleginops maclovinus. Classification (NCBI taxonomy): domain Eukaryota; kingdom Metazoa; phylum Chordata; class Actinopteri; order Perciformes; family Eleginopidae; genus Eleginops; species Eleginops maclovinus. The sequence continues at coordinate 5,528,906 of NC_086355.1, forward strand.
GCGCCGGCGTGGACTCTCTGCCTGTGTTTCCAGGAGACTATCCCACTTGCCCGCGCTCCGGTGCTGTCATTTATAAGAAGCTTCTTGAGCGCGCTCCCGTCAGAAATCTGTGTCGGGCGTGCCCGCCAGTGGAATGCGCGCCCCCGCTGCCCCCCTTGCAGCTCATGTCCGACGCTAATTGGAGTGCACCACTGATGTCGATTATAACATGTAAAATATTTGAAGCTTTCCCTGCGATTATTTGGGGTTGTTGAGTTATATTTATAAACTGGAGGAATGGGGAGCAGGATTTCTCTGCAGATTGAGTTTATTCTCAGATAATTTCATCCTTTTTCTCTTCATGGGGATGAAAACTCAACATCGCCTTTTACTTGGATCAACTTCATCCATCTGTGAGGGCTAATGGGACAGCAGCTCTTTCATCGTTTTCTCCGTTGTCCTTTATAACGGATCTGTTTCTGCAGAATCTCCTGTTTTAGTTGTTTTTTTTTGCTGCAGTTTGATTTGCACTCCCAAGTGAAGCGGCCCATAAACAACGAGGCTAAAGGAGTCCTGCTCCACAGAACTTATCTCCTTCGGTGTTTTCTTTTCGTTTTCCTTGATATTTTTTCCTTTTTATGAATGTGTTTACAGTCTTGATCTGGAGGATTACGGCACGATATTGTTGTTGGCTTACATGTAGCAGAGAAAGAGGCTCTGTGTATTTCTGAGGGATTCACCAGAGGCTTATATAAGTAGAGCCGTCATGTATGCTGGACGCAAGAGGAGAAAACCAGTCCAGAGAGCGTGAGTTCATTTTATTTGAATACATGTTTTTATATTGCTAGTAATATACTTTTTTAAAATTTAAATATGCCTCGTATTCAAATGTAACATCGACCTGCAGAGCATGCGTAATTGGGATGTTAGTTTTAAAATGCACCAACCTGCGACTAGTACTTTGAAAGAAACCTGAATCCTAATCGATTTAGAAATAGATTTCGTTTGTTTCTTAACGTGAATTAATTTCAATGCACCTGCGAGTTGATGATATATATGTTTTTTGCTTTAATATCATATTAAGTTTGGTTGAATTATGCAATATAACATGGTGGAAATGCTCTGTGCTGTGAACTGCTGTGCAGGGTTGCTGTAAAGCCTGTGGATTATTGCAGGCCTTTAACTGCGGCCTGATTTTAACCTTCAACACTTGCCGTTTGATTTAAATTAGTGGAGCTGCAATACACAATACTAAGTATATAACACAAAAAAGCAACTGATGTGCTTTTCGTTCTTATTTATTTTTCTCAAAATGTCCCTGAGCCTCTTGCTGTTGCGCCATTTTCTGTCAAAACGCCCTTCGGATGATCAGAGACCTTTTTTTTGGCTCGTAGTGTTTTGATCGGTTTAGGATATTACATGATCGGTGGTTTATTTAAAACGTGCATTTCTCAGGCCTAATAATAGGTTAGAAATCTTGATACGACAAATTTGCCATGTGTTTTTACCTTTATTTTTTATTAAACCAGTTTTTACTTTTACCTGACTGAAAAAATAAACATCTTGCCAGCATACGTTTTATGAAACCCTCACGATAAGATGAGAACCTCCAAATTGAACTATAACTTTAAACAATAATTACAAAGTCTGAGCAGTTGCAGTTTCTGTTTTGCTGTGACATCATATTCAGGCAGCTATTTCCCTGCCAATATTACAATTAAAACCAGGCCCAAAAGTAAAATGCAAATGAATCAAAAGCAGTCCTTTGGATGGTCTTTGTTGTGTGATGTGATCACATGTGACTGAGTTTGGAAAACTGTTCACAGTGAGACACAACATTCAGTCAGAGGGTACTGCTGCCTGATGAGGATGTTATTCACCTGCTGTTTAAAATGACTGCAGCTCTCTGCTGTACGTTCTGCTCCATGAAGTCATTTTTTTTATAAGCAATTCATGAAGTCACTGTGAGTGAGACATGACACAGGCAGTGGGATGATTGGTTCCTTTGTCAATGCTGAAATATGGGAGAAATTAAGGACAGAAATGTATCTGAGGCCGAGAAAAAGGCCGTAAAACTTGGTGTTTTGCTCACACGGTAAACATTGAAACAGGTTTTCAGCTGAGGAAAGAAGTGGATCATGACAAGGCATTTCATATAAACACACACACACACACACACACACACACACACAGATTAAATAATCAATGACTGTTTTAATCATTTATTGATGTATGGCTTGCATTGAAGCAGTATTATTCTTTTTTTATATCTAATATTTTGGATTTCATGGCGTCTTTTGGCCTAAACTACGATTAAACACATTTTTGGTATAGTGGTAAACACACACCCATTACCATACAGGTCAAGCACAGTGGCATCCATCACTGAAGTGCAGTACGCCAGATCTTGATATTGAAGCCCAGTGATACAGGCGTCAGGTGTCAGTGCTCCAGTTAGGAACAATAATGGCCAATGAAATTCAAAGAGTCAAATGTGTTGCTGCTATATTGTTAATATTTGTGTCTAAATATTTCCTAATATTTTCTGAGGATTCGCTTCATAACTAATGCTTTTAAACAGCACATTATAATATATTTAATGCAATGAAGAAACAGAAAATGCCTTCTTATAATAGACAAGTTTAAAATGTATAGCAGCTGTGATTCGACCATAATTCTCTTGGGGAAACATTGGGAAGTAGGTTTCACACAATCACCACATTTTACCTGACTATTATTTTCATCCTTTACACTGCAGTTTTACTACAGTAACAAGTAAGACAATCATTAAAGAAAAAAGGCCTATAAGTTGTATCCACATTTGTGTCTTTCTGCGAAAAGACGGCGTGGACCAGAGGAGGCGAGATGTTTTGGCTTACGACCATTTTTTATAAACAGCATCATCCGTTTACAGCCTCAGGATATTCTGTGGGTATTCTTCTCATTTAAATACTTGTCACAGGCCTAAAGACGTACAGGAATGGTCCAAAGAATGAATATGGTTATCAAACAAACAGTATTAATAATAGGCAGGTTAGGAATATATAAATATGAAATACAGTTTTTCTAGTTTCTTTTTGTATTTGTCTTTTTAGGGTTTTAACATTAGGAGAATGTATGTGATGACTCTTTCTCTAAAGGTGTGGTTTCATAGTAAGGCCCCTTCTTTTTTATTTATTAAGTAGCAAATGTTATACTATTTAACTTAACCTAAAAAAAAGTCATTCAAATACTAACGATAGTCAGCCTCCTCCTGCATTTGTTGTATTTTGGAAAGTATTGACCTTTGATTGAAGCCTTCAGCTAACATCCACAGGAGGCAGAAAGAAAATGAGGTTTAGGAAGAAATGTAATTTCCCTTTCCCACACTGCAAACTCTGCTTTTGCAACACGTTATTTGAAGTTGATGATGTTTACTCTAAAGTTAATTTTGAAAGGCTAAAACAAGCTCTCGCATATTCAATTTAGCTGCAATAATTTGCTGTGTCATACTTATGAACGTGCAAATAACAATCATGCAAAATATGTGTTTTACCTTTTTAAATATACCATTTAAAGTTTTTAAGAACTTTCAAAAGTATAGCAGAATCTGGTGTAGGAACACCAAGATGTATTTGTTATAATCTCTAAATCTATCACTGCATCCAACAATGCTTTCTTTGGTTTGATAATAGCATATGAATGAAAGGATATCAAAGAGAAGTCATATTTAAAATGAGTTGGCCCTAAGTGGTCTCTGAATGAATCCCGGTGATTTGGTTCTGACCTCTCTCCATTTATTGTTTGTCAGGGTGAAGCAGGCACCTTCTTCTGAAGGGGCCAAGTCCAACCCGTCCAAACGGCATCGAGACCGTTTGAACGGGGAGCTGGAGCGCCTGGCCAGCCTGCTGCCGTTCCCCGAGGAGGTCACCGCCAGTCTGGACAAACTCTCCATCCTCCGCCTGAGTGTCAGCTACCTGCGCGCCAAGAACTTCTTCACCGGTAAATTCCCTAAATGTACCAAGTTATAATTGCTTGGCATATGACGGTTACGGCTCCCAGTGTTATTGGTGTTGGGACAAACCTGGGACGACTTATTTATCATATCTATCATCATGCAATTTAATTCTAGTCATTTGTTCATGATTAGTTTGACTGTTTTGCACACAATGGTTACATGGCAGCATTGATCAGGTCTGTCACATAGACCTGTTTGCGATTAGTGCTGCAGGTTTGGAGGGTCATTGTGTGTGCCATGCAGGGAAGATCAATATGAAAGTTAATGAGCTACTGTCTCTGTCCATAGGAGAGTGAGGGAGAAGTCCACAACATGTTTAGCCTAGCTTATCTGAAAGCACGAGCAACGGCTACTGGAAAATTCAGTAAACATTGTCACAGCTCATATTGAACAGCAGTGGAGAATTGAGCAGACAGTGTTCGGGCTTTCTCTCAAGCACAAACCACAGGACATTTTTTCCAGTCCTGGATGAAACCGAAGTTAAATCAGATCTTGCGGTTTGTTTTGTTTCAGGAGAAAAAACATATCTGTAATAAAGCAATGATGTAGCCTTTCATCAACAACAAAACATTTAACACAAAGCTCTAAAAGCAAGGGTTTAGCTCATGACTTTCAGATGAGCGAGGCCTAGTCGGGTAGGACATAAAAAGCCGGATGCATTATATTTGTGTTTGAAACCGCAGAAATGACAGACATAAAGCAGGAAATAGTGACACAAAATGAGATGGATATTGTGGAAAAAGAAATTGCATATGATGTATTTTTGTTTTATCGACGTTTTAATTTCACCTTCACACAAAAAGTACAATTCAGATATAAAGTGCTGCAGTAAACACTAATATATATCTTAAATATAATAGTAAAACCCGGGATTACCTTTTGCCTTTTATAGAAGGACTAGTGAAATGTAATTACCAGCTCACCCTTTTGAATTAATGGGTCGATAAGACGATGTGTGAATTAGATTGGGTAGTTGTAGTCAGCGGTCTCCTCTTTCAATCTTTAATTTTGTCTAGATCGTGATCAATCTCTTGAATGAACACACAGCGACGAAATTGAAATTGATCAAACCCTAATTGGTTAATTAAGGGAAAAGTACATGTCTTTCAAACCACATCTACATACAAAATCCCAGCAGCTCTTTAGCATCTTGGGCCCAACGGTTTGTGGTAAATTAAAACATTTCAAACCGGATGGAGCTGTTTTAAGTGGGCGGCTGCTCCTAAATGCCCCTGGTTATTGCTGTGGTCCCTCCGCCTATTATGGAAATGTCACAACAGCCTCCTTGCTCGCTCTGTATTTGTGCTGGATTTGTTTCCCCACATCTCACGGCTCATCTCATCAACCAGAGACGTGGACACCATCACAGCAAAGAGAGGAGCAACCAGCCACCGCCTTATTCACATGATTTCATCCGAGGGGAAAGGCCCTCAATATTTAATCGAGACCCATGTCCATGTATGTGTGTGTGCAACATCACTTATTCCAGGATTAGGAGCTCTGCCAGGCGTCCATTAAAAACTGTACTCCAAAGCAATCGGAACGAGTTGCATGCCGATGGATGGATGTGTACAGAGTTCTCTACGATGCAGAGTGAAGACATTGTTATTTTAGGCGCTGATCTTTCAAAGAGAATGCTGCAATGCGGCCGTCGAATGCTCTTGAAGAATGAATAATTCAGAGAAACCCCGGAGTTTAAAGAATTTATGAAATGGAGGCAGAGCAATGTTTGTTTAAGGCAGCGGCTTTTTGAGATGGCTGTTTGGGTGAGACGGAGAGGATACAGTCATGTTGATATGAGAGTGTTTTTGGGCGGATGTGGCGAATGCATTTCCTATTTTTATTTCCTGTGTGACTGCTTTGTTTACATGTTGTGTGTATGTAGAGGCTTTTGATGCCCTGGAGAAACGAAGTGAAGCCCGCTATGCCGCATTTTCTCTCTTCTGACTAATTCCTATTATTACTATATAAGGGCTATCAATAGGAGTCACGTTTATTATTCCCGCCCGGTAACATATGGAAATATTCCCCGGTTACTCGGCCTGTCAGAATGAATTATTGATAATGGATTTCAGTACCAATAGGTCAAGGTATAACCTTATAGAAGTGCCCTTTTGCCTAACTGCATTAGCCTACTTCCTGGACTGTCTTTAAGTAATTAACGAGCTCCGGGCTCTTACATTAAGAAAGCAGCTTCTCCGAGAGAAAGCTCCGATGGATCACGAGGGTCCATTGCTCCGGGGCCACCTCTGTGGTCAGCCATAATTGTTGTATGTAAACAGCACAAATCCTGCCCATCAGACGCGTCCGAAACTGGGTGGTCTGCAGAGCGGTGACTTAGCTCCAGTGCACTCTGGGAACACTGTTTGGATGTTTTAGAAGAACTGTTAAACACCCAGGGATGCTCACTCACATGCAATATTAGATGCTTTGGAATTGCCTTGTGCTGAGGAGAGATTGTCTTTTGGGATACTTTTAAAAAATCATTTCAGTGAGGTTTATTTGAACTGTGTTGTACCCAAACAGTCCCAGTCATGGGCTGTGCGTGTAACTGAATATGTTGTAGGAGTTGAACAAAGCCCTGGTTAATCTGCTGACGGTATTATCCAGCCCAGCTGCCATCTTTGTTATTGTCAGGAGTCACAATGGGCTCGCCCCTCTCAGCCAGTCTGAGGAGAGGGGCGGTGACTCTCCTAAAACCGATAACGCTGGGATCATTACCCCACTGTGGGTGTGAGGCAGCCCACTTAAGAACCATCTTCACAGCTGTTGTCTGTCATTTGGATCATTCATGCGCCATGCATGACAACAGAACTGCAGATATTGACGAGTTCAATATGGAAATGTGTGTGAATTATTTGTGCCCCTGGCTTTTAAATCTGGCTGTCCATGTGTTCCTTCTTTATGTGTCCGTCAAAATCAACATATCCTGCAAGATTTACACCACATTACTGGTGTCTTTTAAGAGTTCTGCAGTGAAAGGCCACCTGCAGTGTTTCAGTGTTAGTATTCTCACTGATAATAAGGTGAGGAGAATCCTGTGATACGCTTATTAGTTTTAGTTTGCTCTTTCCGCTCTACACTGTGTGAGGTGAGTTTTCCAGTGTCACTGGAGAGAGACATATCTACAACAGATTGCTTTGAAGAGGGTTTTGAATATTTCTTTTTTAAATGTGTGCTTTGGCTTTTAAAAGCACACAGGAGAAACCGTGACAATATATACTTACATTTTTTTAAATAAAAAAATGGACAGTGATGACGATGTCTAGTAAACGACTCCATCCAAGCTTGGGTGCTGAAAGAATGCAGGATACATAGTGCAAATGCAAAGTTAAAAGCAAGTTTTTCAGCATTTAAAGAATACAAATCTCTGTAAGCATTTGTCAAAGTTCAAATAATGGAGACACATTTTGGCCTTTTTAAAAAAAAAAGAACTGCGTTTAGAGTCTTAGTGTTTTTGTATTTTATCTTTGAATTCATTTTAGCTGACAGTGAAATAAATGGCTTTCCTCAAGTTAACCTTTACAGCATATGCAGAGTTCTCTTTATTGCCTCTCCTGCTGAAATCTGCTTCAACATAGGAGTTTACACTATTCATTTGTGCTCTTCCTCCATTGGCCAGAAGGAATAATACATTTATAAGTTGCATCTTTTATTAGTAGATATCTCACATATGTTATTTCAAAACATGCCCTGCAGTAATGCATTGCCATTACGGATGTATTAATTAATTCAAGCAGATGATCAGTGGTCAGTTTCCATAGGGAGACTCGCTCCTCGTTACGGTGTTTGCTGAATAAAAACCCTGACAGGATCCAGAATGACACAACTAAGCCAATAAGGGCTCTCCTGGGTTTCTTGGAAGAGCCAACATTGCCTGAAGCCAAATGCCTTGATAGTTCATTTCCCTTTCCTGCCTGCCCTCATTCACAACCCTCCCTACGTTCTTCTCCTCCTCTCATTTTCTGGAAAGGTTCCCTAAGTTCTCGAGGCAGGAAGACTCACACCTGCCATCACGTGACTGTTGTTGCATAACCAGCTCTCCTGCAGATGCCAGAGGGTCATTATTGGGCTCAGAGCTCCACAAATCACTGACTGTCACAGTGTTAACCTGCAGTGATACAGGATACAACATCATGATTAATCCTGTGATTGTATCATAGCAGTATGCCGGTTGTCAAAGTGAACCCAGCTCTTTCAGATACTCTTTTGTAAATATAGATGGAGATTAGGAGAAATAATCCCTGACTGCAGAGGGTTACTCTTTACTGTGCGTGGCTCAGTGTTTGACTCTCCAGGCTAGTGTGGGAATATTTGAAGCACAATTGAAGCATAATGTTTCAGATTACAGATTCTCAGTACAATTCCCAAAATACTTTTCTCAGGGAAGCAATTTTTTTGTAATGGTTTTCTTTCAAAAGGAAAAAGTTCAGCAGAGTTTACTTTAAAGCTGCACTAACACAGCATCAAATGACTGTAATGTGAAAGATAGTTTTACTGACAAACCCACAAATAATGATGAGCTGCAGTTCCTCTGAACCTTACAGAAGGGTTTTAGCTTCTTTTAGCTACCACATTCCCATCAGCGATGTTTCCAGTCATAGCAGGCAGCTGTATTCAATACAAATCATCGATAAACCTACTGTAGACAACCTGCCCAACCCCAAACAACAGGAGGACAATGTTATTAACTAGCAGCTGATCGTAGGAGAGCATCTGGCATGATATAAATTGTCCTTTAGTAGTTGGTCAAGACCAAAATTGAGCCATAAGGGTTGCAAATATTGACTTTCCATAAAAAAACAACAACAATAGTGTTGCTCTGCCTCTGCTGGTTAGTCTTTTAGCAACAATTTGAAAACATTGGAGAAAAATTACATTAATGGAGCGATAATGTTTTTAGCCTGTTTGCACTGTCCCAACATTTCTGAAAAAAACAGTGTTTATGTTATGTACTTTTAAACACAAGCTCCACCAAACTTCCTTTAATAATTGAATGTTGGTAAAGGGTGTAGTGTTTCTTGCAGCCTTCAACTCATTATAAAGCATCCTTTTGTGATGAGGACGCTTCATTAGATGCGTTTATTATTTGGAACTGAAGAGAAAGCTGAGGAGAAAAAAAAAAGACTTCTTCCCGTTTTTTTAGGGGGGAATAATAGCAGAATATGAGCTCCCAATCGACCACATTGACAGTGAAACACTATTACTTATTTTAGTTTTATACGGCCTTTCAAGCAGCAGTAGAAGGGAAAAACAAGTTTCCATCAGGCAGACCATTATATCTATTATAAAGGCTCAGGCTTAACATGTTTCCATTAATAGGGAGATGGCAAACATGGACCTGCACAGCACACACATTATGCAACTCCCGCTGGATTAGGACATGAATATAGAAAATGAATTATGTAAAACACTATTCTGATCCTAACCAAATGGAGCTTTGTTGTACGCTTTGCTGTACGCAGTCAACGTGCACACTATACAAATAGGAAATGCATTAAAGTAGCGTCCTGCAGCTCATGTTTCCCTTCACTATGTAACTTCTCAGGAAGGTTTATTGTTAAATAATGCTGCTGAATTCATGTCAATTAATTCCCTGAGGAAACATCTGCAGAATGGGGTGCTACAGGCCTGATGTCTGAAAAAAATGAGGCCAACTAACTCCCGTTTTAATGAAACTAATGTGCATACATGGCTGCAAGGACACGGCATGCACAGAATTGGCACACAGCTGCAAATATCTGCAGTCTGACAGCTTTTCCATAGCATGCCGCCGCTACCACCACTGCCGCTGCTGCTGCTCCAGGATTGGTTATGTAAGCTGTTGTGAAAGTCTTGTGACATGTCATGATACCCACCTCTGTTATGGTCTGAACGAGGGCTATGATTTGTTATTTGAAATGCCACCTCCCCTCCCCCTCCTTCCTGTAGGCCATCTAGTTGCGCACAAACGAGAGGCAGAGCTATGTGGGCTACATGATCGGCAGTGGGTCATCCCTTCATGACGACCCTGCCTCCCTCCCGCCCTCCCGCTCTCTGCTCGTCCTTCTCTCCGTCCTTCCCCTACAGGGCTTAACCCCATCCCCCCAGCCCCGCTGATCACGACACGGCGAGGAATGCAGGCCACCAAAGGGAAAAACCTGGTAATCAGTAGTGACCCCTCCCCATGCTACCCCGCCCAAATCCCATCACTCCTCACGTCCTCCTCCCACCTCTCTGGATCGCCTCTCATAAGCAAATATGCAGCCATGTGATCGAGAAACCTCGGGAGACACGAAAGCAGCACAGGGTGCGTGCTTTCCCCCTGCATTAGTGACCGCGTGTTCATGTTCAGCCTCTATGTGTGTGTGTGTGTGTGTGTGTGTGTGTGTGTGTGTGTGTGTTGCGTGCATCCATGTGTATGTTAGTGGTTGTGGGGGTGGTATGTATGCATCGCGTGTTCATTTGCTGCAGTGTTTGGGGGGTGAAGGAGTTGAAACGTTCTATATTTACTTGCTGCCATTCACACTCTGGTAGAATAATTAACACACAAACACACTCACACACATACTGTATGCATGCACTGTAGTGTGTGTGCATGCTTGTGTACATGCTGACACACACATTCACTCTGCCACTCGCCGTCCTGCACAGTGAGGGGATGTAGAAGTAGAACCGCTGCTGTGCAGGAGGGTAATGCGGCTTTGTTAACCTTCAACGCACTGTCTAATATTTAGCAGCTGATGCAGAAAGAAGACTTCTTCTGAGAATTTGTCAAATGATTTGTTTAATTTTGAATGTGTTGTAATGCTTCTTTCTTTTCCTATTTTATTTTACCTTGAAAATCACTAAGGAAGACAAGAAGGCCAAACACACAATTAGAAAATGCTACGATTGCATGCATCTCTCTTTAGATTGATTCATTAGGTGTAAAAGGCACTCCTAAACGTACAGAAAGTATTTTAGAAATACTGTCATGTAAAAGTCTTATATTCAATGTTAATGTTCCTTTTGTATTGGCGTTTACATATAACTCCCAGAATGATCCCTGTCAGATGTTATTGGATCATAATTGAATAAAGTTTAATCTGTAACGATACATCAGAACATATCTGTTTTGTTCATCTCAACCTTCAAAGTAAAAAGTATTTTCATTGCACTCCAAATAGCAAGTCAATGCATACATTTTTCCTAGAAACTCGTTGAATTCATGAAGCAGTTCTATTTTGATTTGAGGCATTTTGCCAGAAGGTATGGGAAGCACTTCCTCTCTTCAGTATCAGAGTCCTGACCTGCTACCATGTTACTGTACAGATTAACACCTGAGCTCAGCAGAAAGTGACTTTGAACTTTGTGGTGACGGTTTTGATGCTTTAAGAAGTTCAACATTTCAGATTACAGGAAATGAAACGAGGATAAATATGCATATGTACTCACATAAATACATGTATTTACTCAAACACGTATCATGGTAACATACAGTCCATACATGTATGCACACATGATGACGGAAAAACGAATAGCTAAACGAATACTTGATCTAAAAGCAACCTCTTTTCTCCCATCCTATAAATCCCTGCGAGTCAAAAATGGTGCTCCCACTGTAGATTAGTGTTTAGTTATGAACACACATCACATTAATCTTAGTTCATGTTTCCTTGAGCAAGGATGGAAATGGATCCCATATTTAGGCCAAGGGGTCCATTTTCTCCATTTTCAGTTTTTGGCTTTCGATGACAAAGAAAAGACAAACCAACCAGGCAGTCTTACCCTCCAGGAAATGACTCTGTTAGAGAAATTAAGTGCGATCTTCTCAGCCGTGAAAGTAAACGTAATTTGTTGTTTTGCGGCCATCCCTGCTGCCTGCGGTCTCAAACTGCCCTGGCACGGATCCAAAATAAACCACCTCCCTCCACCACCTAACCAGTATGGGGTGTGTCCGTTAATCGTTAGCATTAACACACCCGCTGATGGATGTCCAACGCCATGGATCCCTGTCACCGTGGTCCGATAGCCCCCCAGCCCCCCCTTTCTACAGGCTTAATACACTGGGTTAATGCTGTCCAAATATAGCACTGTTTCATGATGCAGACCATTGTTGTCCCATGTGACCTGACAGCAGACACATGCAATATGTGGTGAAAACAAACCAGTTAATTCTGAGTACTACACAATGCTCAGTCACTCAGAACATATGTCACTTAAAATTTGAGTTATTTATTTAAATATATAAAGATTTAGCATACTACCACTAACACTACTAATGCTATTTAACACTTGTAAGCTTGTCTTTAAAGGCAAAGGTTATAAATAACTTGGTAATGACCGACAGGAGAAAGTCTCCCTCTGGGTTTTTACAGCAGCTCATTGATGTTAACAACTTTATCCTTAATCTTTCCTCTGACTGGTTGCAAACACTTTGTTAAATCTCTGTTTTTGGCAGCGCCGTCTGTGTCTTTTCTTTTCGTATCAAGGTTACACTGCTCTAGAAAGTTGCCAGGATGGCATGTAGGGATTGCGCAGGAAATTGAAGCGGCACAAGCACAGAACATCCCTGCTAATCCTGTTGTAAATAGCATCAGGGGACGGATTGAATGTTGTCACATTTTTGATAAATATTTGCAGTGGGCTAAATGTTTTTTGGCTCTCAGCTTAGAGTTAACCAAAGCTCTCTGTGAGATAAACCCCCGCAGGTCTGGCTCTCGTTGAAATAGTGTCAGTCAGCTTTATGATGAAGGCCGGGACCAGAGCCACGCTGGCCTCTGGGTCACAGATCGGGACACAAGGACTCGTCTTGAAAAAGTGTTGACCACTTGACTTAATTTGGTTTGGCAGGGATATGCTGTTCCTGAATGTTGTCTCAAAATCATAATTTAACAAAATTCCTGTCTGGGTTATGTTCACTTGAAAAGTTATGTCCAGTTCAAGGAAAGTGCTGTGTTCTTCTTGGATGGATGGCCAGCATTTAGTGCAGGGATATGACAGCAGAGACACTGGGTTTGTGTCCCAGCTAACTATGGAAGCTCAGGAGGTTTTCGATTGATCAGTTGTTTGCTGCAACTATGATGCTAGCTGTTGGGCTGTGCTAATGTGAGTGAGCTAAATGCTAGCCGAGAGCAACTAACACTAAGGCCAAGCTTCTTTTTTAACTCTCTGTTCTGTCAAGGTGTGGACTGTGTAGGACGCAGCGCGCAACACGACCACAGGCCTTTAGTTCAGATGCCTTGTCTTAAATGTGGCGGTTTCTAAAGATGTTAAAGGACAATTGTGATGAGCTATTTAAGATGAGATAGAGGTAGTGTAACTTTATTCTTGTCTACTTCATCCTTATGCTAATATGAAGTAGCACAGACAGCAAACATTTTGAAGTATTAAAAATGTGTTAATTAAGTGCCAATTTATGAACTATTTAGTCTCAGTTGTGTTCGGGTTAAACTGCACCGTTCAGCAGGATGTGCTGCATGGTTGGAGAAGATTAGTTGCTGCTACCTTGTACAGTCACTATGCAAAGAAATGCCTCCATGGCAGCTGAAGTATGACAAACTGATTTTCAGGCTCACTGCTTGTTTGTCAGGTCTGATCTGTCAAATTCTCAAGCACGTACGTTAGCCGAGGGCCGACACAGGGCCCAGTGAGAGAACGACCGTTACCGTCTGCAGCTCTGCTCAGAAAGTCCTCCTCTCTACTGCAGCTCTGGAGCTAGGACATCAAACCATTTCATGTGAGGTTGAATCCTTTCAGACGGGCTTTCTCTGGACACGTAGTGTATGGGGTCTGAGCTGTCCATGTCATATTCAGTGTTGTGATATTCATTGTTTGTTGTCCAATAACTTTACAGCTCCATTATGCAAAGATAAGCATGTTTGGGAACTTCAAGCTGTTCTATTCAATTCACTGGAAACGCCTCTGGGCGATCGCCCAAGCGCTATTATGCCACATGTATGTGACGGCAGAGGGAATGTAAATTTTTCATTATGTACACTTGTGCCCAGTGAAGCTTGATAACCAGAGCTGCTCTTTGTCCTCCTCCTGGCCATTCAAGGGGCTTTGTGTTGGCCCACTTTTTCTGGCTGGATTAAGCCTCTGCCACTGCTGCATACCTGTGATTTCTGATGTGTAAACTACCAAAGTACAAACACACTGGAGCAACAACACACACACTGATGCTGAAGAAGAGTAGTGCTCAACGACAGAAATGGCGCAGATTCCCAGAGCACAGTATGTCACTGCAATGATTTAGCCTAGCATTACATCTTTTCTTTTTCTAATTATCAGGAAATAGTCAACATATGATTAACATACCTTATGTTTTACATACCATTTAGTTGGCTAGTCTTAAGCGACTTGCAGTAAGCGTAGTCAACCTTGAATAAGCTTCAAATAAGACACACCAACTTTAGTGCTACAACCTTCTTCTTTCTAGCGATGACCAAACACGAGGCGAGGATGCAGTAATCATCTTAAATCAGCAAAGACTGACCTTAAGTTATTTAGGATGCTGTTGCATTTGTTCCATATGTTCCGTCTTTAGATTATTGTTTCATCCTGACAACAGTGCGATATAATAAATGCAAAACACAGAAGAATCCTCACCTTTAATAGGATAGAAACCACCAATTTATTGGCTTTTTTGCTTGATATAAGACTTGATTATCCTACATTTCAGCACTAGTTGGCGTGTGTCTTTTAGAGATATGTAATTGCGACAAATGGCAGACAAAGGGAGAGCGGAGATATCACACAACAAAGAATAATGACTATAATGTAACCAGGGGTATACGACACATATTTATTCCGTTTTCGAGCTGCCTGGAAGCTTTTGCATCAACATTTTAAAATGCATTCCCAGCTGTGAGTAGCTCCTGCATTTCTTCCAACGCCACACTCCAACATATGTAGTGTTTGAGCTGCTTTGCGCTCACCATCTCCTCAGATTAGGTCCCACATTGTTCTCAGCTGTGCTCCAAAAGTCGATCCAAGGTTTTTGCATGGGAATAGGGTCAGGGGTGTCCAACCAAAGCCGTGTCTCGTGTGAAGGTACAAGCCATGGTCGGACTCCCACACAAAGCCCATATGCTATCCAGTGTCTGCGCTGACACTGCCAACACCACCACGCCCCTCAGATGGACTCCTTTTTAACCCCCTTTGCAGACAACAAAAGATCTGACCCAGAACCCAGTCACCCAATCATGTCATACATCACCCTGTGGGTCAGAGGTCATCACGGGTCGCCCCCCCGGTGCTCCTGCAGGGGTCAGAGATTAATATGTTTGACCACTGCTCTCTTTCTCATGACATCACAGCGCTTCATTGTCTCACGTTATAGAGATGACAAAAGATAATGAAGATATCGGCAAACGTTTAACTCTATTATCATTAATCATGATCTGTTTTGTGCCCATGGGATTTCTTCTACTGCTTTTATCCGGACCAAATACAAGTTGTCAAGTCGAGGCACAATAGCAATTTTCTAGTAGAAGGCCATTTGCTCTAAAAGTAATAAATATAAAACTTGGATTCCTAGTGTCTTATAAGTTGAAACGTCCTCTACTAAACCAATAAGACAAAAAGGCCATGAAAATAGACAACACGACTGCATTAATACCTTTAGATGCACTGAGTTGGCAACTTATTACATCAACCTTGCTTCCTAGAAACTAGGTTTGCATGTTACTAAACTGTTTTCCTATTTAGTTTGAGGTGACTTTGGCTGGATTACACTCAAAGGCAACTTTAGATTGAGTGAATGAAGCGTTATGTGAATGCACCGCTCCAACAACAAGGACAACTGTGTAATATCTGTAAGGGGTTAGGGTTAAATCAACTCCTCTTTTAGACAGTTTATACAAACACTGAACCATCAGTCTATTATAAACACCAACAAAGGACATGTTAAAGAAGACAATAAAGCTTTTTGAACATTGTATACTGATTATTCCTAATATTGACATACTGTTTTCTCATGAGGATGACTTAAATATCCCACTTTATCACAGTTTTCAATCTGAGGTGTTGTTGCATCATTATGATTAGAAAAGCTCAATCTCGATCAAATATTTCATTCATAATCTGTAAAAACAGATGGGGTTTGGTGCTGTTTATGACTTAAAGCTACTTTGAGTAATGTGTGTATCATTGTGGACTAGCAAATAGAAAAAATGCAAAGCTGTCGTTTCTATTTGAAACCAACGTTCAAGGCAGTTGGCCTCTTCTTCTTAACTGCTAGATTGGGTTGCGTAAATCTGAACGCTTTCATTGGTCGGGCACTGTGAGTGTTTTTTTTTACAACACAGAGGGCGATGTGAAGTTCAGGGATCTGTTCCAAAAGCTTCTCCGAGTTATCTGATTCACCGTTACCCTCGATTAATCTAACTGTCCGAATTTACTAGGCAGAGTTTTCCAGATTACTCAGTGCACCTGCTGCATGGAACATACAGAAGTTAGTCTTTTAATCATCAAAAAAAGCTAGAAAAATACATGTTTTCCATCTAAAGGGAGTAAATTATTTCTAACTTTGAACTGTTACAATGTTTCCAGTTAAGATAAGAATGTCCCAGCTTTTATATAACAGATTACCAGGAGCATCCAATGCTTCTGTGCGTAATTCCAACCACTACAGTCTGCAGCATGTGTCATGTTTCCTCCAGGCTGCTGGCATGCATTTGCATCTTGCACAGACGCTAGCAGAACATGTGACGCTTCATCACAAAGAGCTGCAGCTGGAGGTTGCTCTGCAGTGCCACCAGTGGTCAAAGAGTCCTCAGCCTGTCTTTAGGGAAAAGATACAGCAATATAGTCAGATGTCAGATTTCTAAATGTGGCGGTGAATACACAGAGATAAAATTGACATCCAACTTGGAAACACGGGGCTTTCAAAAGTTAAAGTTGTAGCTAAAATGTCTGAATTCAGTCTTTGAATCCTGGCGTCTTCTGATGTTTGTGGTTGTTTATACTTGCTACTTGCTAGGGATGGCGAGATTACTCAAAGCTTATCCTACAAGTGTACTGGTGCACAAAGTTGTCTTTTGATCCTTTTAAAAGCAATGTCAGATCAGATGTTCCATGGATTGTTTCTACATGAGCAGTGGCCTCTCCATTTAACCACCACCAGCCTGCTAACCGCTCCACAGCCTTGAGCACCGGAGCCCAGTACCAGGGGGGAAACAAGTTATGATGTCACGCCGGGAAAAAGGAGAATCCCATGAGGATGGGAACAGCTGGAGCCAGCAGCCAATGGAAAGATAGGTGGAGGGGGAGCTGGGGGAGGAGCAAGGAGAGTGGTGAGCCCTTTAGGGGGAGGGGGGGTTGAGCTGAGCAAGCGGTAAAGTGCAATATAGTGTCGTCTGAAGGAGCTGTCGCCTCGTCTCACTTGAATGTGGCAAGAAATTAAGACACAAAGATCTCCTCAGTGTCCCAACAATAATCCTCAGTGTATTTTTTAGAAAGACAAATAATTGTTCAATCTTCTGACCGTATTTAAACCTAATTAGTAGAAATGTATTGAAGTGGTAACTTTGCTACGGACGTGGCTTACAAATACGATGAATTTGACAATAGGAATTAGTATCAAGCACTAAATAAATCATATTTATGAAGTTTGACCTACAAATAAACAGTGTTCCCTTTCGTTGCTTAAACGTATTGTTTATTGTTTCACAAAAATAATTTCATTACACTTTTTGTAATTAATAAGATTATGAAAGTAAAGACAAAAATTCAATTCAATATTTTGATTTATCTCCTGATAATACTCAACAACTCAACAAAAAAACCTGTCTCAGAACTGGTTTTAACATCGAGTCACTTGTGTGGTTCAACTAAAAGACCACACAAATAAAATGTAGTTTGCTCGGACAAAGAAAAGCTGCAAAATACAAGTTGATTAGTTGAGAAGCTGAAATTAGGAATATATCTAATGCAAATGAGTCATTCATTGTGGAAATACTTGCAGTTTACAGGTATTTTATACAGTTTTTCATTATAAGGACGATGGAAATAATGATATAGTATGAAACCCCACCGTGATCTTCTAAGAGGCTAAAACTACAGCAAGAGATTAGTTTTTCTGTTCTGATAAATATCACTGATGTCATAAAGGTTCCATTCAAAACACGTAAGACAAAAGGTCTGCATTTGGTGAGTTAGACTTTAAGATGAGATGAGATGAATGTTTAATGAGCTGGGATCGGAGGCAGGCAGCATCTTGAAAACATGAGGCAGCCTGACAGTCACAGCAGTGCTTTGCAAACATTATCTCAGGAATAAAAACCTGTCTGCCTCTCTCTTTCTCTCCCCCCCCCCTCTCTACAGTCGCCCTGAACGGAGTGACTACAGCCGCTGGGAATGATGATGACAGCAAAACAGCAGGAGCGGTGGAGACTAAGATCCCTGAGGGCGAACTGCTGCTGCAGGTCAGTGTACTCTTAAAATGTATTTACTTTGATTAGAACTCTTTAATTGAGTTTGGGTTCAATATCTGAGATTGTTTGTTGCCAAAACAACCGTTCAATATGTTTTTAGGAGAGAGTGATTGCCGATGGACTGGTCTCCGGGTCATTGTCGTGTTTACTGTTTAGTTGTTTTTCTTCCTGACAAGTGCCCAAAATCTTTTGAGGTCAATGACAGCGGCTCTGAGGCTGAGGGCGGCTGAGCAGTCGATAGGTCTGGCCTCATCTGTTTGGACAGTCGGGTCTGCTGCTCAACTGCTAGCTCCGAGACATGCCCAGTCCTACTATGCTGTGACATCAGGAGCTCTATGCTTGTTATAACCTATTACGAAATCATTCCAGCCAAAATGTGGATTCCTATTAAATGGGAATGTGATATTTAAAGCATGATATGTGATTCAAAGACCATATTTCAGCCCGTTTGTCCTCAAATCACATATGAATCGGTTTTATTTATTTTATAATCACTATCATCCTCCGAAGGAAATACCTATGGGTTTTTTTTCACATCTTGGGTCATATTTTTGTAATTCCAGCCATCATTCCTGTCACTTAAGGTCAAACTTAAAGGCATAGTTTCCTAATTTTTCTATTAACATTTGTAAATATTTGAAAAAGCTCTCTATACAGTAAGACGATGGTCAGCGGTTGGTTAGCATAGCTTAACGTAGACAGGCTATCATTCATAGTCAACCTTTTTTTCCGATCAGAGTGATTATAATCATGATTAATGATTGATTATATTTTGTATAATTAATCGGAATTTGATTCTTCTAATTAATTTAAGTGGTACAATAAATCTAGCGGAGTGAAAAGCTCAATATTAACCTCTAAATGGCAGAAGAGTACAAGTTGTATAGTAGGTAGTAGCAAAGAATGGTTATACTCAAAATAGTAGCACCCTGATGTGTTACTTAAGTACAGTACATGCCAGTAAAAATGATCCTGGTTCAAATATCAGTTAAAAGTCAGCAACCAGTAAAGGAGGCTGTTGTGATTAATGAATTAATAATTAACGCCTCTGGTTTTGGGATTAAATAGTGTGCATCAGATCTGGGTGTACTATTTCACACCAGAAATATCTCTTTTATTAATGGGAACATCTTCCGGGTTCAAGATGATTACAGTATATCTCGCTGGACCTTCAGGTCCCATTTGGCTTTTTAAGAAAAGACCATCTGCCGACATGTTTTCTCTTCCAGTGAAACCGGAGAAAAAAACAACCTCTCCTTGTTTGAGGCGGTTGTTCGCCCTCTGCACTGTGTGTGTGACGGAGTGGAGCACTCGCTTGCTGCCTGCCAGATCTTTTTGGGATCTGCTGGACTCATTGATTTTCCAGTCCAGTTCCCCCCAATGTGCATCAACACTGGCATTCGAGGACAGGAGAGGAAACAGCCTGAGCGCCGTACCCGACCAGAGCAGGGAGTTTTCAGTATGATGATACGCGTTCATTTCCCCGGCCTGTTAGTAATGAGAAATGAGAGCTCATTTGGTTCCACAGGAGGCCTCTTTTTTTATTCTCCTCCTCCTCCTCCTCCTCCTCCTCCACCTCCTCATAGTCCCCTTAAACATTGGGGGGAGATGGACAGAGAGCAGTTCAAAGGCGGAGGAATGTAAGGGTTATTTCTGAAGCCAAGTCTGACTTTCTTTGCTGTTCTTCACATCAGACTCTGGTGAATTATAGAGGAACTCTGAGCATATCAATTATTCACACTCAGAGAAATGGAGGAAAGTATTAATTGTGCTTTTTCTCTTTTATAATCATTGAAAATTAGCGATTTCTGACAATAACCTGCTTTAAAAACAAGAGCGTTCACTTTTTCCCCCCTCTTCTGTTGCAATGCGAAATCTGTAAGCCATCATTTATGCTCATACTCATGACTGAGTCAAATCAGTTGCAGCTGGGAGGTTAATGAGTGCACATGAGTACTATTTGGCCTGGTTTCTGACGGTTGCGCAGCTTTGCACATCACATTGGGTTCCAGCAGCGGCAGAGCAATTAGTCATTTTGCAGAACTTGAACAAACGTTGCGGGAAATTCCATAAGAGCTTAAAACAAATCGAGATTATTTCTGAAAAACTGATATTTTCTAACAGAATGTTGACATTATGGTGTTCAGTGTGGCAGATAACAGAACGGCATGAGTCATCCCTGTGTCCTGTAGGAAGATTTAGGAGAGATGACTGTGCTGATGTGTTAGGCTGTTTTTGTTTGTGTACACGTCTGTTTGTGTGTGTTTGTTTACGCTATGTTGTGTAAGCATACAGGGGGAAGGCGAGTGTGTCCAGTGAGGTGGAAATAGTGGACCAGCTGTTCCCCTTTTGAAGAGAAACAATGAACATGCTCCTTTTCACTGAACATGCCTCCCCCTTTCCTCCTTCTTTCTGTACTTCCATTTTTGATTCAAGAATTTATTTTATTTTATCTCCTCAAACATCACAAACCTGAATGTCCACGCTGCAGCTGTTGCAGAAAAATGGAAGAGACTTATTTATAGAAATAGAAGAGATTTAATAATTCATATCAATAAAAAGGTTATGAATGCAAAGGGCTGACAGGTTTCACATTATATATGTATGCCTATGCGCTTCATATATCTTCATGACTAAAATCCTCTTCTATTGTGCCTCCAGTAAATTCTATTCCACATCTGGTACATTGCATTATAAAAGTCTGGGTTTTACCGTTGGACTGAAGATTGTCATCGCGCCACCTCATCTGTAATGGATGCTGACTTTGACACAAAATAGGTCTGATCACAAATCTGATCACTTGTGTCTTCTCCTGCCGCCTCCTTTTCTTTGCTTCCTGGATGTCAAAGCATTTAGAGCATATGAAGGGAAATTAACAGCGGTAGCTATCACTTCCTGTTCAGGAAACCTGAAATGACCAACAACCAACCTTTCATATTTTTGGCTACCACTTTACAATAAGACTACCCTTAAGAAGGGTTTACAGATAATTTGTTATTAATTTATTAATTAGGTTGTGATCACTTTATAAATCATTAATACGCTTTTATAATACAAGAGATAAACAGGGCAACTGTGAACGGTTGCTTGCCAAATAGTTTGCCACATTTATCTGTACTGCTAAGCCTTATATTGGCTACTTAGCTTAAGAGATGCCAAGAAACATCAAGATGGATGAGGGGAGAATCGTCTCAGTGAACAACAGATACCAAGGAGGTTGGCTGCTGAAGAAGACGGAGTAAGCTAGGTAGCCAATATAAGGCTTAGTCATCTTGCCAAATAGTGAGCCTGTGTTGACGTATGAAAACTATGTTAGAACTGGTTTATAAATTATCCTTAATGATTATTAAAGTGTTTACAACCTAATTTATAAGCTAGTTATAAACCCTTTATGAATACTTTATAAGGGTAGTCTTATTGTAAAGTGGTACCCATTTTTGTCTTGTTTGCCATTTAGGAAACTGAAAGCTCCTACGCAATGAGAAATAAGTGTCTCTGCTAACTGTGTGCATCCTTTGTTTGACCCACAGGCTCTTAATGGATTTGTCATGGTGCTCACTGCCGGTGGGACCATCTTCTACTGCTCTCACACCATCCAGGACTACTTGGGCTTCCACCAGGTAAGTCTGTTTCTATGCCTCTGACTTCTATCATCTCCAAAAATGGTTTCAAACCAACAAGGAAAATCTGATAAAGAAATACAACCCCGTTCTTAATGTTTTGAAGACATGAGGGACAAAAACATCCAACTTAGCCATAATTTAACTTCATCAATCAGCAGTATTGGGATCCTCAGAGGCACATCCTAGATGCTTTTTCTCCAAACTGATTGACCGCTTGGCTGGCTTGATGCATGGCTTGCGTGCAGCGTCTGCTGGGAACGGCTCGGGGGTCGGGTTTGATCCATCGGTCCACTCCCTGCATGGTGCAGAGGCAGAGGCTCAGACAACAGCAGAAAGACCCAACCTATTTATAGTTTGGCCTTTGGGGGGAAAAAAAAACAAAACCCACCAGGCTCAGCAGAGGGCTGCAGAGAACACATCTCTGCACCAGCGCTCAGGAGTGTACCTGTGCACTCCTGTTGGGGAGAAGCACAAACTGCAGGGAGAGCTTCCTCGCATATACTGCTGCAGACACACAAACCAAAGGGCTTATGGGAAAATGGGTGAGAGAAGCATACTCTAACAAGTAACCCAAAAAGTTCAACTGCACCCTTAAGAAAACATAGCAATCAATTCCATTTTTTTTTTTTCGGTGTGAAATTTTTCGCCCATCCTGTATGTCTTTTGTCATTTGACCCTTTTTATTTTGGCAAAAGATAACTCTTCTTCTTGTTGTTCTTCTTCTTCTTCTTCTCGTTGTTCCTCAGACGGATGTCATGCACCAGAGTGTGTACGAGCTGGTCCATACGGAGGACCAGCAGGAGCTCAGGAGAAACTTGCACTGGGCTTTAAACCCTCCTTCCATCACCCAGGACTCCCCCCAAGGTGATCACTCTCTCCTACTACAAGAGAACTCGCACACACTACACCAAGGCATTCACAGATGTGTGAGGAAGCTGGTTTGTTGAGATGAATTTAAATTATAAAAAGAGTTTCTGCTTTTATTTATTTCATGCAGAAAATGCTGTTAAATCTGTTTATGATTGCAGATGTTGTGGAAAGTGGGCATTTTTGAATAGACATGAACTATTTTTGCATAATCACAAACCTCTACAACTCACTCATACTTTATATCTGATATTAATAACAACCTAATTATTGTTCTATGCAAGATATAAATTCAGATACAGTTGCACATTGTGTTTCTGTATGTTAAGTAAAACTGCACCAAACCTTAACACACTGCAAACCCATTTGGACATCAATATGAAGCGGTTAAGCAGACCCTGTTTTAGGCACTAAGCTAGAAGACCATCCTCAGGTCAAGTCACGTGACCCAGTAATCTTCACTCTGGCTTAGGAGGTAAAGAGGTCCAAGATCTGTATTTGGGTTTTAAGATGCTTATGTCTATATGCTTTGATTCTGAGCAATGTGTTTAGACCCAAAGCTCTGACGCAGCTCACCCGGTCCTGCACTCACTGTCTCCCCCTCTAACTGAACCAATGCTGTCAGTCAGGGTTAGGGCAGAGTCGGCTCCGGGCCTCATTACATAAGTGCGTTTTATACAATGGATGGCTGCTGATGATATAAGACAATATTATAGTCCAGTTGAAGAATTAATGCAGAGGGCAGCATGACAACATCTCTACATTTTTACATTTGCGACATTATTAAGGCCTTTGAACACATCAGACAAACACTGCCTCACTGTGCTATGTAGACATGAAAAGCCTTTACTATAGAGGTGTATAAACCAATATTTAGACCACCTTAAGCTCATATAATGTGACATATTGTCAAACTCAATGTGAGCTAGGGGTCCTTTTGATTGCCTATTTTATGTTGCAAATACAGAGCAATTCCAAGCTGGGATTGTTCGATTTTTAAAGTCAAATTCTCAAGTTAAATTGTTTACTTTATAGAAATTGTCACCATTGTTTGTAACCACAGAGACGGAACCAGACAGCAGCTCGGCTGTGGTCACCTACAACCCTGAGCAGCTTCCTCCAGAGAACTCGTCCTTCCTGGAGAGGACCTTTGTGTGTCGCTTTCGCTGCCTGCTCGACAACTCCTCCGGCTTTCTGGTGAGGGGAAATGTTTGAACTGAAGAGAGAAAACAGTCAGGCCAAAGACTTGTTTTTTTAGCAGAGCTTGAAACTTTGAGAATGACTTTAACCTGTCAGCTTCAAGGACTGCAAAATTGATCCTCCCAATAATTACAAAAATGATTCTACTTCCTCCAACACATGCACCATCGCAATCATGCCCTTCCAAGACCCAAGCTATGCAGTCCCTCACATATACATTCAACACATTTCAAGAACTTGATGTATTTGTCTTTGTGTGCAGGCTCTGAACATCCAGGGCAGACTGAAGTTTCTGCACGGACAGAACCAGCGGCAGGAAAACGGAGGAAAGGCCCCGCCTCAGCTCGCCCTCTTCACCATTATGACTCCTCTGCAGCCTCCATCCATCCTGGAGATCAGGACCAAGAACATGATCTTCAGAACCAAACACAAGCTGGACTTCACGCCCATGGCCTGTGATGCTAAGTAAGAGGCTGGCATGCAACAGAAACAGAAACCTTTCACACAAACCAGCATGTTATCTTTTTCTCCTGCAGTACCTTTTAAGATCACCCATTAGATGTAGATGTAAGATGTGGCGTGTTCCATGGATACGGTTTTGAAAATGAATGATGGTGTTTTGTACACAGGGGGAAGATAGTGCTGGGGTACACAGAGGCTGAGCTGCGAGTACGAGGATCCGGATATCAGTTCATCCATGCCGCTGATATGTTGCACTGCGCAGAAAACCATGTCAGAAGTAAGTGCGGTCAGTGGGCAGCTGTGGTTTAGGTTGGGTATGACATGACTCACCATGAACCCACAACCTTCCCAGTCTGTGGGGGTTTGTTGCATCTCTTTCTCCCTCACTTCCTTTAAGCTCTCTCTACTGGGGCTATTCGATAGTATTAGGATAGGATTTTAAAGTGGAGAAAGTGCCTCTGGACCCTCCCCACATGGTGCTCTTCTACATTATCACATTTAAATAAGCTGCAGAAAAAACAGTTTTCTTCAAATACTTTGGGTGGATACCATTTCTTCAAGGTTTTTGAGGCATTTTCTGTCTTTAGTAGAAAGTGGGCAGAGACAGTAACAAAAGTAGCCTCCGGGAAAGAAGCCAGGGCCTTGCAATGACACATAGTTAAGGTCCCTACCCTTAGACAACAAACACGCACCTTATCACAATTCATGACAACATAAGAGAGTTGAGAGGATGTTTTTGACATGCTAAATAATTCAATTTAATGTATTTATTATTTCAAGGACCATGCATACAAATACGTTGATCTCAGAAAAGAGAAGAGATGATTTAAGTCTGATTACAGTCTAATTAATGTTGACCTGACTGTTTGCTGCATATCAATTTTTTTTGCACCATAAGAGAAAGAGCGAAAGCTAATGGGCCCAAAATACTAGAGCCACCCTATGCCTTTTGGCTGCATGCAAAGAGAGTTTTAAGGTGGCTCTAAAGAGATGTGTTTTCAGTCGTCTGAAGCTGTTCAATAATGAAGCGAGTATTAGTAGTAACAGTCCCTCCATCTTGGATGTGTATCTGACAGAATCCCGCTGCTATTTTAGATTTAGTCCTGTCAATAAAGTTGAGGCGGTCTGGCCGAACCTGGTCAGAGAGTTCAGACAGCTTTTGCAAGTAATCCCGCTGGATTACGGAGCAGATTGAGCAAAGCTGTAGGGCTGCCAGCGCAGAGGATAGGGCCCACAAATCCACCGCATAAGCAAAGCATCAGCGATGATCCATGCAGCAGCACCAACACACAAACACTTCAGAGGTCAGACACGGTGCAGACCACTCTCCCCTCACTGCGGTGTGGTTTAATCAGGAGGTAAAAACAGATACAACTTCAGAACCAGGGGCTCATTGATCTCCTCCTTTCTGTCTAGCGTAACAATTACTCATATTATGTTATATTACCATTTTTATACAAAAGGAGTAAAGAAAACACCCCACTGTCATACTGCTCCTTGTGTTAAGTGCTGCTCTTGATCCAATTAGAACTTCTTTACCCTCAGTAATTTATAACATAATGCAGTGAAAGCACATTACTACTTCCTAATAACTTCCAAGAATGTCAGTCAGTTAGTTAGTTAGTTAGTTAGTGAGGTCATCTATCCAAAGCTGGGGTCTGCTTTTGTGCGTGCATTTCTACCGGCTAGATTTAAATGAACATTTCAGTAGATTTGTCTTGCTGCTAGCACTGATCGCACATTTTTTGGTGATTCCATCAACCTTCCCTTGCCATAACCCAGCCAACTTTCACTTGCTGCTGGTAAATCTGACGCCTAAATGCAATGAAACACATATAACACGATCATGATCTCACAATGACTGTAGCATCAACTCATTCAGAACCTATCAATATCTTTTAGAGCCACCAATATGCTAAACTTCCTATTTGGATTCTGTCTTTGCTGAAATTAAGTAGTTTCTGCAGGTTAATGTGGTTTTTGTGGTTCAGTTCACTCATTGTAACTGCTTGTGTTTAATATCTTTAGTGATGAAGACGGGAGAGAGTGGTCTGACGGTGTTCAGGCTCCTCACCAAGGAGAATCGCTGGAAGTGGGTCCAGGCCAACGCCAGACTGGTGTACAAGAACGGCAAGCCAGACTACATCATCGCCACCCAGAGGCCTCTTTTGTATGTTTAATATCTATATATGATGTGTTGTAATCTTTTTCTTTTTTTACTAGTTGTACAAAATATTCAAAAACATCAAAAACAAATTGGCAGCAACTAAACCTTTTCACAACATTAACGATGGGCACACATTTTAAGTTTGTGTTTGATTAGATTATGCAGGGAATTTGTGTCAAAACGAAAAGGATCATGCTGAAGTGGTCTCTTCATTTACTCCAGGGCTGTATTTCAGTTATGATGTAGCACATACTCCCATCTTTTAATATTGGAACCTATCGACTTTCTGTCTGATGACGGTAAGCCTCTCTGAGCAAGAAGCCATATTTTGGGTGTGACCAGCAAATATCTTTGCACTGTTCATTTTCCAAATAGCGAAGTTAGACATTTTTTTATTTAACAGGGACAGTGCACATTATGAGACATTTCTGAGTTAGCCAAGAGGCTTTTTTTCATCTATGAAAATCTGGACAGACGTAAAGTCACTCTAAAACAAAAATAAAGTTAATTTAAATCATAAAAAAACTTGTATGACACTTATATGACAACTTCAATGATAGAAAAGCGGGTAAGAACCATACAAACAACTATGAATACATTGTTATTTCTTGTGTCTTTATAGGGATGAAGAGGGAGGAGAACACCTGCGTAAGCGCTCCATGCATCTACCCTTCACCTACGCTACAGGCGAGGCCCTGCTCTACCAGTCCAACCATCCCATCGCAGCCTTCAGAGACGGGACCCAGGAGAAAAACGGTAGTAAGTCAAAGAAGAGCCGGACAGAAAGGCTGTTGAGGGACGGTCTGGACCCTGGCTCTCTTTTGGGGGCGCTCATGAGTCAGGATGAGTCTGTGTACGTTTGCCAGCCGGCCCAGGAGCCCAAAATGTCTTTCCACAGCTTCTTTGGGGACCAGATGGGCTTCTCCGACTCCGAACCCTCCAGTTTGCAAAGGAGCTGGGACGAGCCGATCAACGGGATTCTGGGTCCGGGAAACACAGAGCCAGGAACCGGCTTTGACCCCCTGCTGTCTACTCTGGACTCCCTCTCCCTGGAAGGCCATGGGGTTGTGGATTCAGAAGAAGCGGGCTGTTCGAACGGCGATCTGTTTGGAGCTCTGGAAGGCCTGGGGCTGAGCGCCGAAGACCTGGAGCTGCTGTTGCTGGATGAGCGGATGATCAGAGTGGAGATGGACCCCGAACGCGTGCCCACCTTGGACGACCTGCTGACGAACGATGAGATCCTCTCGTATATCTACGACTCCTTAGAGGGGAAGACTGACTCCACAGAGATCGGAGGACAGGCGCCTCCCAGTACTGCCTCGGCGACCGTCACAGCTGTGTCGCTACCTGAAAGTAATCCCGCTCCTCAGGCTAATGTTCAGATGCAGTATTCTCACCACAAGCCTCCTCTGGTGGGGCAGGCTCCCATCCTGCAGCTGTCCCAGCAGATGCAGCAGCACCTCAACATGCGTCCCGCTAAAGTGGCGCACGACTGGAGCCAGCAGAGCAACCACACGCATACCAACACGATAGTAAACGGAGACATGATGGGGCAAAATCAACCAATCAGAAATGGACAATGGACAGCCACAGACATTCTAGTGAATGCTGGGATACAACACTATAAAACACAACAGACTATTTTCAACGGCAAGGCCACCGAGCTGCAGGGAGAGCTTCATCAGCATCCGCTCTTCCTCCAGCAGCAGCAGCAGCTCCAGCAGCCCAGGGCGCAGAACCATCTCGCTCAGCAGCCCAAGCCAGCCAACCTCAACGGCATGTGTGGCCACTCCAGCAAGGCGCATTCGGCGGGAAAGTCCCAATGGCAGGACTACAGGTTCAGCGAGAGTCTGGGCAGCACCTCCTGCCTTGATAACGGCCATAAACCTCTGACTAACGCCTCGCTGGACTCCTGCATGGATTATAGTTTGCCTAATATTGACAATGTGGATTATGCCATCAGTGGAAGCAGTTTGTTTGGGAGGGGCGGACAGCCGCACGGGGCCGAGTCCACGGTTGCATCCTTCCAGGGGATGAACCATAAACGGCAGCAGGAGCAGATCCCGGTTCCTTTGGCGCAGGTCATCTCCAGCCTATCGCAGTGCCCGCCCCCCAACGCCTCCCTGGAGCAGATCCTGGGGGTAGACAAGCCCTGCCGGCAGCTGGACCCCTACGGCATGGTGACCGCCGAGATCACTCATGACCCCAGTCCCAATAAGGTGAGGACACTGAGACACTGACATGTTGATCCGGTTTGAGCATGGATGTTTATTTTGTAGGTTTTAGGTATCAAATAGTCAAACGTAAATACAGTCTAGAAAAATACTTCCGGTCAAAACTACGGCCCTGCCCACTTTCCGGCGAAAATACTGCATCAGAACGAAGCGGAAAACAATAGTTTCTTCATGTCTGGAAGCTGCTGAGTCGTATATTGCACCTTAAACAACAAATAAATCCCGAGTTACGGTTTCTTTACTTCCTTTACAGAAAAAAAGTCAGTAAAAGAAACTACCGGACATCCATCCCCTATTTATTGTCCGTAAACACAAAGCTGTCTCTGCCGTCTGACGGTCTATACGAGAAGATTTTCATATATTTTGAGTAATTAAACAGTTTTTGACTAACAGAAATATGGTTTTCTGGCATCACTTTAACATTTTATGGGGAAATCTGCATGTTGGTTTCAGGAAGCACGCAGAAAGTTTAGACAAAACCCTGGATTATCAAAGTATCCAGCCACAAAATGAGCCATACTGTTCACTAGATGTTTTTCAAAACTTTTTAAATGATCATGCGTTGTAATGATTATGCTTCCTAGTTTGCTACCTTCTTACTGGTGCTCTGGTGTTTAGTCCACTAGTTTTGTCTATAGCTTCAACTATTCATAGAAAATTGATTAAATTAAATGAATAGGTATCATTTTAGTAATTTCCCAAGTAAAAAAACCCAGATATTTAGTGTTTCCAAGTTCTAAATTCGATAGTTTTTTGGTTTTCTAGGTTTGATAATAAAATACATTTAATCTATTTGAGTTTTGGACGATTTGTCGAAGAAAACAGGATATTAAATAGTTTTCTGATGTTTTAAAGACCAAACTATAAAGAGAGAAATCTATGAACTCTGAAGATACATTCAATCTGTATTGCAACTTTGATTTTCCAAAAATATAGTGGGAATTCTCTCAAAGCTTCATGATGATGGATAATTTCTTTTGGCAATAGGCAGAATTTTCTTTTACCTGCACTGTTTTCTGAGGTACATTAAAACCACATCACAGGCAGAGGATGAGTCATGATGGTTTTGGTCTTTCTTTGACCTTTTATTTCAACGGTCAGCCTCGTCAGACAAACTGTGCTACCTCCAGGGAGACCTGTCATCGTTTTAAGCATGATATCTTAAAATGTCACGTGCAGACAGCCGTGACATTTCCGGAGACGCTCCTCACTGAAAGACCCTTCAGATTTAAGTTATCGCTCAAAAGACATCTTATATACAGAGTCCTACACTTAAAATGATAGTTCTGAAAAAACATGGTTGATTTCTGTCATTTTTCCAATAAAAATATAAATATTTTAATCTAAAATCTCCATCAAACAGGCTCTATTTTAATGTTGTGGGATGTAATGAAGTACTGAAATATTGTACTTTAAGTGTTTTCATTTTGTGCAAATGTATACCTCTGCTGCATTACATTTCGGTAGCCGATATCTTTATTTTTTTGGACCACTACATTTGTCTGACACCTTTTAGTGACTTAACATACACAGAATATTACTTAAAATAAAACATAAATCAACAAATGAATGAACATTGATTTAGAATGATAGCTTTAAACAAGTAGCACAAATTAACTCCACCTTTTAATAGCTTTGATAGACATTAATGCATCAAGAATAATAATCAAGCGTGTCATAAAAATGATTTTGAATCGAGCGAACCGTGTACATTTGGTTCTGATACTTAATCATTTTTTAATAACAATACTTTTGTACTTTACATTGACTTTCACATGCATGTTTACTTGTAACAAAGTATTTTTACAATTGAGCAATGCTGCGAAGACCAACTCTTCCTCCAGCTGTGTGACTTCATAATAATAATCTAATTTAAAAGGGCAAAAAGTAAAACCCAACAAAAAACATGATGTAGTTTAACAGTTGAAGAGACACATCCGTGAAAGTTATAATAATACAAAATATTGCACACTGTGATCCCTCTCGGGTAAAACCAAGGAAGACAAAATCAATAAATATGATAACATATAAATACCTATTAAATTAATTAATAAAATAATACAAATTAAATTAAATAAAAACCCAAATAAAGATAAATAAAATAATAGAAATGTAATAATTAATTACATTAATAAAAGTAAAATGATTTAAACACCAACTTTAAAGGGAATTTTGCAAATAAAATGGTAAAATAATATAAAAATAAACAAATACTTAAAGGACTTTTTAAAAGTGGGGTGTCACTAATAAAAAGCTAATTTAAAAAGATGTTAACAATGTCCTTTCATGATGTGCCCCCCCCCCACCCTGCAGATGGAGAATGGCTGCATCCTGAACAACACTTACCCAGCAGGCTGTGCTCTGCCCAATAGAAACGGAGCGGCGCCCCCTGCTGTCCAGATGCCCGGCCCTGAGACTCTGTCCGGCCTCCCCGACCCCCCCGCCACCGGCTTCTACCTCTGACCCGCTGAGCAGCACTCTGTTAACGGCCAGAAACACACAGACTGGACCAGCCTTATACACAACTAGAGTACACAACAAACAAAGCTGAAGAAACGTAGGCCTATTTGTTTCTGTTGTCTTTCTTTCGTTTCTAATTTGTAATATTTTGTGTGTGTGTGTGTGTGTGTGTGTGTGTGTGTGTGTGTGTGTGTGTGTGTGTGTGTGTGTGTGTGTGTGTGTGTGTGTGTGTGTGTGTGTGTGTGTGTGCGTGTGCGTGTGCGGATCATCGTGTTGTGTTTCAACTCATATTATCATACGAGTCCTTTGTTTACAATAATGCAGTCAAGAGTGCTCAGTTGAGTTTATGTGAAGTAGAGTTTTTACAGATGAGTTTCACAAATCTGCGTTCAGATACAACACAAATGTAGAGTTGGAGGCAAACGGGTGGATGTTATTCTATATTTAAATCTGAAAACACATTATACATCCGTCATTTCGTGTAGGTTTTTGTTTTAAATTGTACGTGTAAATCACAGATAATATATAAACTGGGTCAATATTAAGTGTCACTGGGCAAATGCCATACTCCAGTTTACCAGGGGAAGCCGAATTTAAGAATATTAAGTATCACTTTCTCGTTGGATACAGGGATAAATGAATTAACAGAAAGATATTTGATCATTTTTAGTACCATTACCAATACCAGCAATACATTCTCTCCTGAAATATCAGAATTAGCTGCTTTTATTTGACTTTTATTGAGCTAAATTGAAATTGCATCTTAAAAAGTCGTACAAATCCGATAAATTTTGATCGTTTTCTTACATTTTGAAGGCCAATTAGCCTTGAATCAGTGGGAAAACAGTCAAACAGATGCAGACAAAGTGCAGAAAGGTTGTGGTATAGCTCCAATCCATGAATGTACAGAGTATTATAAGTATCTGAAAAACATAAAATGCAGTGATTATTGTGGCTTTTTTTATTCAGATTGTCTTTATTTAACTATAGTTTTACAGTCAGTTGGTTTGCTTTGTATCTGAACGCATTATAAACCCCGTTAGACTAAATCCATGGCATAGCTCATAGTTTTCCTTCATGCTACAAGAATGTAATCTCTCAGTGTTCAGTGATTTATTTGTTGAACTCGTCAAGAAGAAGATTAATCCATATTTGTTTGAAAAAAAAAAGTCTAGAATATGGAAATGATGGCTGGAAATATCCTGCACTTTATTTCAAGCACCCACCTTTATAATGCGGATGTGTAGTCGGGGATAGCAACCTGTTTATCTCTGATGCAACATGGACCTGTTTGCATTTATTTTTATTATTTTGAGGCACATTCCAGGTGATGGGTTAATGTCCTCACAAGCACAAACACTGTATAATTGTTAGTGTCATCATTTTCATCTCTCTCCACTTGAATTTTGTTTTGTCGTTGATAATGTCGGACATCTGGAGTTTTCTTTATTTTATTTTCTTTAATGACTCCCTTAGTCCGTTTTCTGTATTTATTCATGTCCTGCAGCAAGTAAGCATTCTTGATTGTTTTGAAGTTGGTGTGTAAGACGTTCTCTTGTACAAAAAAGAAAAATGTGATGCCTCGTCGCCCTCTTAGCTGAGCTCCTGCGCTTCCTCTCCTGATGGGTTGCAACCAGACAGTTTTAACGCCAGTAAAGGAAAAGTCTGACATCTTTGGGAAAGATTCTTGTGAGATGATATTAAAAACAACCAATTATATTTGACTCACCCCCAACCCCCACAAAGAGCGCCGGCCGTTGAAGGAAATGTGCATAGTGGCCAAACAGCGGTACTACACGTCAGTCTAATCTGTGACGTCATTGGGTCTTTTTCTCATTGATTTACACTGCGAAAGAGATGTCTGTAAATCAGCATATACATTATTTACCCAGTACAAACACTTTTATAGCCACTATTTTAATAATTGAGGTAAAAAAGCGCTAAAAGCCAAATCCAGAGTCATTTCCTCATTTGTGTTTTATATTGCAGTCAAAATAAAAACCGAATAGATAAACTCGGTTCATATTGAGTGTTACTGGCCAAAGTACACACTCCAGTTTACCAGTGGCAGCAGAATTTAAGTAACTGAATTTAACTTTAACTGTAGATAAAATGATAAATCATGAAAAGAAAATGGAATCACCTTTTTTTTTTTCAAGCAAAAATACCCAAAATGTGCTTGTTTAATTTTTGGGAAATACTCTTGTGAGCTGATATAAAAATAACCAATTATATCTGACTCACGAACCCCCACAAAGAGGCCGTTGAAGCAAAGTTGCGTAGTGGCCAAACGGTGGTACTACACCGGCGGTCTGTGACGTCATTGGGCACAAATAGACTTTTCCCATTGACTTGCACTGGGAAAGAGACACCTGTCAATCAGTGTATCATTTTGTTCACCGCACAAAATGTGAGACTTTTCCTTTAAATGTAAGAAAGCTTGGCAATATATTTTAGGTCAGTATTTTCAAGTCTACACAGCATCTCCCAGCAGTTACAGAATGGCAAACACTGAAAAACCAAATGTGAGTATTAAGAGATCTCTACTGGCAAGATACAAGTCTGAATGTTTTCTTGTACATAGCAAATGACTGGAAAATGATGCAGAGTAGAAATATTTTGAGATGCTGAAAAGAGATTTTCATTTAATTGTTCAGATAATGTCATTGGTATTAATATTATCGTTCTATGTTTTATGTTGAAATGTGATACACGCGTGGTTACATGTCATTCAAATTGACTCGTTTCTTTCCCTTTCTTTTTACTTCCGCGGAAATGTTTGCTATATTTAATATGATTGATGTGACTTATTAACAAATGTGAAAAAAATATGTGTATATAAAGGCGAACAAGCTTTGACAAATACAGGTATGTACATAGTTTTACGTCGAGTCACTCGTTTCAAGCACTATTTTTAAAACACGTTTCTTTGTTGATTTTCTTCTTTTTTTTATTGTAAATAGTCTCATCACGAAACACTGGACTCTATGACAGCCGGAAATGGTGCCATATACTGAGACTTGTTAAATATTAGGCTATAATGTTGGAGAGTTTAAGTTTGTCTTTTGTTTAGCCACAGTAACTTTAACATGCTAACAGGACGAGGTGTGTAGGTGTTGCAGATTTGACCCGTGTCCTTTGTCTGCTTGTTTCAAATGTATTATTTTCTTCCTTTTCGAATAAAGGATTTCTTCAATCACAAAAGTGAAAAACACGTCTTGCAAGCAAATGACTGAACACTCATGCGTGTCCCTCTCTGAGTCCTCCGGTTTTATATTCACTCAGATGGTAACAGCAGGCGTTTCCAACCTGTGTCAGTGACTCCTTACTGTGGATGTAAAGGTGCTTTGTGTAGCATTTAACATCAATAAATCATTACCACATTAACTCTGGAAGCCTGCTTTATTACTGGGAGCTGATCCACTGCTGTGGTAAATAAATAACAGTCGTCAAAGCAAAACGTTCCAAGAGAAGATCCTAAAATGTCCTTTGCCATACTGTAGTGAATCTTACGTGTCAGTGGTGGAAAGTTACTAAGTACATTCACTTGAGTAATTCCTTCTTATGTCACTTTGCATGAGAAATTCAGAGCAATAGTGGTTACACAGATTGAGTTTCTTTGCAAGAGCAGATTGTTGAACACAAAACATGTATTATACAATAAGAGCTATATTATTGGATGGATGGATGGAGTCTTAACATTTTACTTAATACAGTTAATTAATCATTTTGAAGTCTGGATGACAAAGGTGTCACTTCGGGTGATGACATCTCTCAGTATGTGACCAATTAATTTATAAATGGAAAGTGATCATTAGATGGGGTCAAATTAACACCAGTAATACCTTTTAATGAAATAAGTACTTTTAGAAGCACTATTACATCAGGAAAATGTGCTTAAAGACTGAATTGTGCTTCCCATGGAGTATTATTACTGTGTTGTGTTTTACTTTTACTCAAGTAAAGGATATGAATATATTTTCCTTCCTGATGGCATCAGACCTTCAAGTCCATGCAGTACAATATCAAGTTGAACAGAACAATGTTTACAGCCCGCAAATCAGTAAACTATTATCCTGCAAAATGTAAGATATTGTCATGCCAGTCTTTTGTGGGTATTGGCATTTGTCCTCCTCTTACTTACTCAGACTAACAGAGAGTCTTGAATCCTTGGAGCTGTTGCTGATGGAGTCAGGCTGGTGGTACATTAATCATACTGTTAGTCGGGAACCTCACAGTATTACATCCAGTGAGGGGGAAAATATGGTTTTAAGTTATGTTTTCAATTGTATTGTGAGATTGTTCAAAAGATTTAAAAAACACACCCATGACTCATAGATTTAAATGACACATTTTGGCACTTTTATCCACCTATGTATTCTTTCTCTACAGTAGGCTACAGTAGACAGATAGTGTGTACGATGATGTAAATAGGGATGAGAGGATTTCTGTTATTTAAAAAATAAAGTAAACCACATTCAGATAACATACCTCCACTGACACCGCATGTGCTGTTCCAATAGCCTAATCACAAACATTTTGATGTCGATATTCTGGATTTTAAGTCTAGTAGCCTACCAGATCAGCACCAAAATACATGTAGTTATAGATCATTTGAAAAATCATGTGTCAGGTCGTGTACAGTTAAGTTAACCTGTATATTAGAGAAATTCTCAAAGTGATCATACACTGGTCATCTGTCCTAGTGTACGGTTTTATTAAATTAACTACTTTAATCTAATACTTCCCACCGCAAAAGGGGGTTTTCTACTGGTGAAACAGTGTCCTACTCAAGCACGGGAATCCGATCTGTCTTTTACACGTTTTATTTCACCAAGCACTCGAACATACATTACACATGCTAGGTAAACAACAGCTCAGCTCCACCAGTCAAAAAACTGATCCTACCAACCGGCAAATTAACGCATGCGCAGATGGGACCACATCCGGTCTACATCTGCCCATATTTGGAAAACTTTGTGAAAACTCCACACCTAGAATAAAACATCAAACCAGAGATGCTAAAAAAAAGTGATACTTAGTTTTCCTCAAATGCAGCCTTATTTAAATCCTCAGAAACATCGGTGGAAATAACGTGCAGATCAGCCTGAGGCTCACTGACATCACAATGAAACATCCATTATCGTAACCTGCAGGAGGAGAGGGCAGCGAGCTGTGGGGCAGAAATACAATCCCATTATTAGCTACCCTAGATTCAGATCTGACATACAGCCATGGTAAAGTTGATCTTGCATCATTATTTTTCAAGACAAATCCAGGCATAGTGTAAATGAATAAGGAGATTTTGAAATGAACGTCAGATGGAGGCAGCGGAAACGTCACTCCAGTTGTCCTGAGGGCGTAGCATCATATTTCCAGGGTGAGGCTGGATGGTGGTGGTTGGAGGGGGGGAAGCGAGCTCTGCTTGTTTATGCAAAGACATCTTGCCTTATTTTAGTCCAAGAAGGAAAAAAGAAAGAACAATGGGACTAACTGTGCCCCAGGGATATTGTTTAAGATGTGAGCTGTGTCAGGCTGAGTCAGCAGACTGCAGACATATTTAGATGACACCCGGCCAATTAGCGTCTCTCTGAAGTGAGAAGAGACGTGGACGAGTGAATCATCTCCACAGTACATCTGCTTCTCCCCTCTCCGCCTGCCATGATCACACTGTGCTTTTCATGGATGTCAGAGACGGATAAAAAGAGCCGCCAAACAGCATGCAGAAACACTCTGGCCTCCACAGTTTGTCTTCATTAACTGCAGTGAGTGTGTGGAGATGAACTTGGCTTTTTCCACAGCTGACATTTGGATTACTCATTAAAGGAAAATCACATGTGTTTATAGTGGCGCAAAGCAACTTAATAATTGTACTCAACTTAGAAGTACTTGATCTCCATTGCACACTACTTTAAACTATACAATTTGAGAGGCCGATATAGAGCACTTTTTACTGCACTACATTTAGTTGACCATCGTTTAGTTACTTTGTATATTTCAGCTTAAAATCTTACATGGGAATAATATTAATTCAGTGATTTTCTACATGTTACCCCCACCCCAAAATAGTTGCAGATGCGTGTCCACTGAAAAAGCTGAAATGTTGACTTTAATTAAATGTATTATGTTGACAGATTTCACTGAACTATATTAGGTTTGTTGAAAGCAATAATATTAAGTTGAACCTAATAGTTTTTATTTAAACTTAATATTATCGCTCTCAACTAATCTAATACAGTTAAGGGAAATTTGTTGACAAGATACATTTAATAAAGGTCAACATTTCAGTGTTTTCAGTGTAGTTTACCATCTAGAAGTTTCAGATACTTTCTTTTTGTGAATTAAGCTATTGTATAAAAAGCA
This sequence comes from Eleginops maclovinus, assembly GCF_036324505.1. Classification (NCBI taxonomy): domain Eukaryota; kingdom Metazoa; phylum Chordata; class Actinopteri; order Perciformes; family Eleginopidae; genus Eleginops; species Eleginops maclovinus. The sequence continues at coordinate 5,566,657 of NC_086355.1, forward strand.
CTAAGATATTTCCCCGAAAAAAGGCAATCGATTTGAAAATATCAAATATATATATGTGTTTTTTCTTCAGTTCTGTCCCATTATTTAATATCAACTTACCAGATTTATCTATTGGTAAAGATGAGCTCCCCATCAAGCAGCTTAACAGTCACATAAATGCTACTCATGCATATTATATTTAATTATAATGTATGAGTATCCCCTCACATGGGCCATTCCTTCAGAAAAAGGAACACTTCTACTTAAAGTTAAGTTGTTGCTAACACTTCTATACTTCTACACAAGTAGGATGTTAAATGCAGGACTGGTGATTGGTGATTTTAGTGCATTCGAATAGATGTGTGTGATATTTTCCTGGTGCAGTGTGAGTGCATTGTGAAGCCAGCAGACCCTCACCGGTGTTTCCACTTAGTCTGCTGATTAGAAGGGGCGGAGCTTTGCTGGGAATCACTGAGCTCATGAAACAGGTGCTGCACACGCGCACGCACGCACACACACACACACACACACACACACACACACACACACACACACACACACACACACACACACACACACACACACACACACACACACACACAATGTGAGGGGTTTAAGCATGTAACTGTTGAAATATTTTTTACAGGAATATTTCTACGTCATGAACTCACAGCTAGACTTAAGATTGTTTCTGTAACCCCATTAACATATGAGGCGCCCCTAGGGACATTATTCAGAAATACCGTTCACACACACATGTGAAACACTCTCACACACACATATGAAACGCTCTCACACACACATATGAAACGCTCTCACACACACATATGAAACGCTCTCACACGCACATATGAAACGCTCTCACACACACATATGAAACGCTCTCACACACACATATGAAACGCTCTCACACACCCGTGAAAATATTTTTTTAAATGTATATATTAATTTCAGTATGTTGTGTGAGAGGAATTTCAGTATGTTGTGTGAGAGGAATTTCAGTATGTTGTGTGAGAGGAATTTCAGTATGTTGTGTGAGAGGCATTTCACTTGAAACAGAAGGCATTTCACTTGAAACGGAAGGCATTTCACTTGAAACGGAAGGCGTTTCACTTGAAACGGAAGGCGTTTCACTTGAAACGGAAGGCGTTCCAATTAAACAGGAAACGGTTGAGAACAAACAGCGCATTGCAAAATACAGGCGAAACACTATTGTTTGTTGGTTCGCTACACCGATGTCTTCTCAACAGCCCGCATGTAGCCTAACTGAGGCAGCAGCGTTGCTCAATATATTGGCCTCAGCGGAGACCATTAGAACGCTGTCAAGTGCAACCACAATGGTGCAGCAACCGACCGTTCCAACTCGAGGTGAGGACACGGTGGACGGTCACCTAGCATCGCTCTTCCCATCCCGCAGCGGCCAGCGGCCAGCTACAGCTCCTCTTAGGAAAGATTGTGCACCACGTAATCAAGCACAACATTGCTTTGGCACATGGACATCTGGCACGAGGAAAACAAGGTAATTATATATATCCGGAGTTTGAAATTATCTTTATATATAGGCCTAGCATGAACATCGTTTCCACTGCTAACAGACTGTCAATCCGTTTTCACTTCAAAAACGAAAAAAACAACATTTTGAGTGTTTTGGTTTGATGTCATTTTAATTTTTCAACTTTTGCTTGCGTATTGGAGACAAAACTTGACTGAAGTTAATAAAAATGATATGTGAGATAACTTTACTGCCAGGAGAACCAGGCTATTAGCTCCAGAGTCAGCGGAAGTTAGCTAGCTAGAGTGCTAAATAAAGTTATATTATTTTAGTTCAGTGGCATTAATTAATAATGTGGAAACTGTTATTTCCTTCCCAAATGAAGAGCATTGTTGGTTTTATCATTATTATTAATAACAATAATAATAATAACATTAAAATGGTTATAACCTTCACAGTAGGAGACCTGTGCTGGTGACCCAGATGCACTTAATTTTTGGTTTAAAACGGGGAAAAAAACATTTGCTCGTTTTATCGTTTTTAATTAAGGGGAAAACTGATTATACTTTAGTACCCTGACTTACTGTTTTCTCATTATTGTTTTATTATAGCAGTATGACTTAACTGTCTGCCTTCATGTAGTCGAATAGTAGACTTATAATGCATAATACATTCTTATTTCAGAGCTAGGGCACAGCAGCATGGCCATTTCAATAAGGATGTGATACTACTCCCCAATCCATCTTTGGATGTAGTGTGCAAACAACGTCCAAAAGTACGGTTACACAAACATGGACATATCCTCAGTGCCTTTGAGTTCCAGAAGGCCTGGGACCACCGGACTGTTATTGATCGTATCAGACAAGGCTTTGGTGAGCATATTCCGGAGGACGTCAGGTAAACCTTTTTTTTTTTTTCCTTCTTGCGTTGTTAATAATACAATAATCTTTATTTAAAGAGCACTTTTAAAACGTAGTTTCAAATTGCAATCATCATTTATAAAAACACATAAAAGTTGAATTTGGCTCAAAATGAACAGGATTCAGTCACACACCTTATAGGAGCAAGAACCTGACAGACAGACAGACACACACTAACACAAGCATACTGTTACATCATATTGTTAAGCCCTTAGCCGTAAAGTATTTCTTGTTGTTGTAATATCCTACATCTTCTTTGTAGCCTCCGGCTTGTAATGTCTTGTGGCAATAAGTTGGTGTCCCCTAAGATCCAGGAGGGTCAGGAGCTGAATGGGATGCTAATCCACAAGATTTTTAAAACCAAAGCCCTGTATGTAAGACCATCAAGGACCCTTTTAGTAAGTTTGCTTTTTTGTTTGTTTTACCACTTAATTAAATTCAGTATAATTACCTTTTGAAAAGAAAATGTTAACTGTTACCTGCTTATAGCAATTTAAAGTTTATATTAAATTCAAATAGAGCAATTTAAATTGAGAAGAGTGTGAACAAAGGCTCCCTATTTTAATCAGTTATGTAATAACTTGTTTTTTATTTAAGGTTATTTAATTTCAAAGTCTTGCTTTTTTTGCTTTTGATATATCATTTTGGGTTTTCTTTCTTTCTGTTTCAAAGACTGACTCAGAGGAGGAAAGTGAACTTTCTGCCACTGACAGATCAACTGCTAAGGACAGTGATGAGGATTGTTGTGAAATCCTGCAAATCCCTGCAGGCATGAGCAGCTGTGTCACCACCAGGGCAGCCTCAAGAGCAATGAGAAATAATGATCCCTGTACTGGCAATATTGATGGTGAACGCAATCCTGGCACTGGCACTGGTATTGACGATGATTATAATGATGATGCCACCAACCACCCAGCTACCAGTGCTGTTAAAAGGAGTAGATTAGTAGTGGAAGGAGTGGATGGCGGCCCTGGCACAAGCAGTCAAGATGGAGGCTGGCTTCCAAGGAGTGATGGCAACCATGGGACTAGCGGCCATGATGACTACTCATCATATTTAGCACTTGTGTCAACTCTTCCTGACGACTCCTCAGATGACGAGGAATTAAACAAGGCCATTATTGCCAGTATGGAGTGTCCAATGTGAGTAGCTCACACAGACTGCGAGCGTGACAGATCAGGATAACTAATAAGGATGTCATCTGATAATTGACCTTCAAATTATTGTGACGTACACATTGAGGATTATTTGGATGCTTGCAATGACGAAAAAAGGGTTATTCTAAAATGTGTAACTTTACTGTGTTTTTGATAATTTTTGTCTTTATAGTGCAGAAAAGGTCCCGAGTCAGGAGATACTGCTGGAACTGTCAAGCAAAATTATTACAAAACGACAGTGCAGGTTCAATATAAATCGCTCTGCTGTCTGGGAAGGAGCCATGCGGGGTTTCCAAAGGGTATCCTACGACCCAAACTTGATGATTTCTGTGAAGTTCTCAGATGACATGGGGAGAAATGAGGAAGGGATTGATTTAGGAGGGCCAAGGAGGGAATTCTTGAGGCTGCTGATGGAGACCATTGCCAGATCCGCCATGTTTGAGGGAAAAGAAAACAGCAAGAACTTTGCTCTTGACAGTACTGGTAATGTCTTGTTGTTTTTTTATTAATAATGGGAGCTATTTTAGTGTATGGTGATTTTTACATGCAAACTGATCTACAATGTATTTAATAACACATAAAATCCATGATAATATGTAGCAATGAGTCTTTACTCATTTTTCAATATTACATTTCCTTTTATGTGATTGTTTTGCAGCTCTAAGAGAGGACCGGTACTACAACGCTGGCAGAGCCATTGCAGTGAGTTTGGTGCATGGTGGTCCACCACCAAACTTCCTGTCACCAACAGTGTTTTCGCTTCTTGTTGATGGTTCAGCAAATCCAGCTGTAGAAGACATAGCTGACCCAGAACTCCTTGAGAAAGTCAAAAAGGTCAGTTGGTAGTTTTACATGTTATATTCCATTAGAATTAGGTAATATTACAATGTTCTCTTGCTGTTTTACATTTTGAGAGGCAGTATCGGTCCTGCCCAGTCCATTGCTGAATGCCCACTTTCCATGTGTTGTAATTTGAATTCCACCACAATCCAACAGACAAGCCAATTATAATTTCTATGTTTTCTGTGACATTGTAGCTATGTGGGAAAAAAAACCTGAACCTCAATCAACTGTTAAGGGACCTTTTGTTATCATGTAATTATGCAGTCCTCTAGTGTCTGTTTTTTTAACTAATAAGTTATAAGCATAACAAGTAGCCCCCATAACAAGCCAACCTGCTGCTCCTTGTGATGCTAGGTATCTGAAAGTACCACGGTTGAGGAGCTTGAGGAGTCAAAGGCACCTCTACTTGAGTACCTGGCTAATGCAGGATGTCTAAGGCCTGTGCAGTCAATCAGGGACAGGGAGCTGCTGGTACAGGACATAGTGATGTTTCAGGTTGTCCACAGGGTCCAAGGTCCATTTCAAAGGTATTCAGTGTTGGTTATTTCGTCAGGTTAATCAGAATAGGAATCAGAATTTGAATTATTGACCAACATGTTGTAGGATTAACTTCACTAAAACTAAAAACTATTATTTGTATATACAAGTAAGTCACAAATTGACAATTCATAAGTGTATTAGGAACCCTATTTAAATTATGCAAAATTAGTAAAATGTTTCCATGTACTTTTTACAGATTCTGTGAAGGTCTGAAGACTCTTGGGGTTCTTGAAAAAATCAGGAGACATCCTGACAGCTTTAAGCCCCTGTTTTGCTATGAGGCAAGTCTTCTCACTGCTGACCAGATGGACAATCTCTTCAGCATTCCACTCTCTCCAGAAGGGAGCAACAAGAGAACTGCAGAAGAAATGGTTGTAATCTTCTGGAGAGACTATCTCCAGGATGCAGAAGGTAATTGATAGTTTATACTACTCATAAAATGATGCATCTATTTATATTTTTACTTTAAAAATAGTTTTTCCTACAACAAATACATGCCATCATCAGCTAATGATAATAACTCAAGAGATGTTCAATAAACATGTTAATTAGACCAACTACCACTTAAATTGTTTTTCGGTTTTTTTGTATAGAAGAAGAAGGGCCATCCAAACTACAAAAAATATTGGCCTTTGCAACAGGAGCCTCTGTGGTGCCACCCATCGGCTTTTCCCCAACACCTTCTGTGGAGTTCATTCACAAGGGAGAGGACGACTATGCCTCGACACCATTGTTCCCTATGGCCAACACATGTGTCAACTGCATCAGGTTGCCGCTACATGTGTCGTATGAACTCTTTAAAGACAAGTTTGACTTTGCTTTAGGGAACACTCATGGGTTTGGCAGGTCATGAATATACAGTGGTGGAAATAAGTTTTCAACGTGTCAACATTTCTTTCGTTAAATATTTTGATATTTTTCTGATGCAGCTATTCGTTTGAGATTTATACCACATATTGGAATTGACTCAATAAAAGTCAATAAGTAAAGCTACACAGGTAAAGACATTTACATGTTTAATACTTTTTCCTGTGTTATTTCACTTTGTTAAACACTTTTTATGGAATGGAATGTTACGTTTCCTTTACCTGTGTAGTTTTATTAAGTAATACCAATATCTGGTTCATATTTATTTCACATTTATTTCATTTCATTTATTTCATTTCATATTTAGTTCATAATATTGCTGTTGCAATAAAGTTTGCAATCTTTAAAGTCTCAGTCTCTGCTTGTCTCGCAGTATGTCTTTTTGAAAAAAACACTTTGAACAAATGCTTCTTATAGTTTTGAAAAAATGTTTATTAGGTTCATTTAGTGTTGGGAAACAGCTTATTTACAAAGTAACTCCTATGTGGACTGAATATACTGCAAGAGTGACAAAAATAAATGTATTCCATGGTTTCCATCATTTTCAAGTGGATTCACTTGTTGAATATTGTTCATTGTGGTCTCATTAATGGCAAGATCAATGTCTGGAATAATAACATTATTATTGGTTTGAAGTTCAGGTAATGGTCCTTCTTCATCAATACCATAATGGGTGTCAACATCAATAATGTCATTTATAACCGGATGGATTCCTACGCTGTTTATGACACCTGTATGCCACAGCTGTAGTGGTGTCTGCCCCCCTTGTGTGGAGAGGCCATGGTTGTTCCACTGGTTGATGAATTCTGTTACTGCCCTTTCAATTCTTGGTAAATAGACATAATGCAGACAAAAAACATGAAGTTCATTCAATGAATCCAGTATACCCTGTTCCTCCATAAAGTTAAAAATATTTGCAAAGTGTCTTGATACAACTCTATTGAGTTCTGCCCATAGTCTCTCAATCCTTTGGTTGTGTACTGAAACACCTGTAATAACGCTACGACTGTTCAACCCCCTTCTTTCCAACATAAAACGGGCAACATGTATATTTTCCATACCGTGATCACATCTGACCCTTAAAGGCAAACCAAAGTTTTCTACTGCTTCTATAAATAATGACAAGACACTTGAAGCTCTGTTGTTAGATAAGCACCGTAAGTATATAATAGTCCGGCTAAAGCCATCGACACAGCCATGAAAGACCATCCGCCACCTAACCAGCTTGTGGTTGCCGTCAAAATGCCTGTTGGGAGATATACACTACATTAAAGAAAGTATGTACTTAAAATGTGCACATCTGAACAGTTTTACAAGTCAACTTACCATAATTGGTTGGGGACCTGAACACTGTAGACCCTTCGTCGTATAGCATGACGACGTCTAAATGACCGCCCAATGGGATCAACTTGATGCAGGCTCTGTCTGACCCGCCAACGCTGAACTCTTAGGCCACGTGATCGCAGGCTTCCAATTACATATGCTTCACCTGCATTTGGAGTGTTCTGCAGTATATTTGTCACAATGCTGTCCAGATCTTGGTTTGACAATACTGCATATCTTAATGGCTCAACTTCCAGAGTTTGCCTGTGTCTGTATAGGGTTCTTCGACTGATTCCAAAGCATGATGCAATTCCCTGCCATGTCATACCAATGGACACACAATGAGAAATCTGTTCAGCGGTTATGCTGTATTGGGGTCGACCTGGATGGCCAGTCAAGGTTGTTGGGGGTATTAGATTGTTTGTCACATCAGTGGATCTCCGTCTGGCCTCATGTTCATGCAGCAAGTTGCGAAAGCATCTATATAATGATCCTAGTAGCTCACTGACATCCCTATTATCATGACCATACCTTAACACAGCAAGAAATGCAGATATAGTTCGTGTGTGGTCATCGAGCACTCGAAAAAGCCTCTCCTGATCCAAATTGTTGGATTCTTCACTTTGCAGTGACTCAATGCATTGCAAAGCACTACTGAAAAAACTTAAAACATCCTCTTCATTACCTCTCACTGCAAAAAATAAAGTTTGGACTTGGAAAATAATGAGGATCAGATGAACATTCATTGTGGTTGAAGTTGACTTCCTTGAAATTTAACATCCTGCTTCCTTCATGTGACAGGAAGGCCTTCCTTTTTAACTGTAATGCACTCCTAATTCCCTACTGAACTCAACATTTCATATGTGTATGTGAGAGCGTTTCACATGTGAGTGTGAGAGCGTTTCATATGTGTGTGTGAGAGCGTTTATTTGTGTGTGTGAGAGCGTTTCATATGTGTGTGTGAGAGCGTTTCATATGTGTATGTGAGAGCGTTTCACATGTGAGTGTGAGAGCGTTTCATATGTGTGTGTGAGAGCGTTTCACATGTGAGTGTGAGAGCGTTTCATATGTGTGTGTGAGAGCGTTTCATATGTGTGTGTGAGAGTGTTTCACATGTGAGTGTGAGAGCGTTTCATATGTGTGTGTGAGAGCATTTCATATGTGAGTGTGAGAGTGTTTCACATGTGTGTGTGAGAGCGTTTCATATGTGTGTGTGAGAGCGTTTCATATGTGTGTGTGAGAGCGTTTCACATGTGAGTGTGAGAGCATTTCATATGTGTGTGTGAGAGCGTTTCACATGTGTGTGTGAGAGCGTTTCATATGTGTGTGTGAGAGCGTTTCACATGTGTGTGTGAGAGCGTTTCACATGTGTGTGTGAGAGCGTTTCATATGTGTGTGTGAGAGCGTTTCACATGTGTGTGTGAGAGCGTTTCATATGTGTGTGTGAGAGATTTTCACATGTGTTTATGAGAGCTTTTGGTTTCAGTTGTGTGTGTGAGAGTGTTTCATATGTGTGTGTGAGAGTGTTTCACATGTGTGTGTGAGAGCTTTTGGTTTCAGTTGTGTGTGTGAGAGTGTTTCACATGTGTGTGTGAGACCATTTCATATGTGTGTGTGAGAGATTTTCACATGTGTTTATGAGAGCTTTTGGTTTCAGTTGTGTGTGTGAGAGTGTTTCACATGTGTGTGTGAACGGTATTTCTGAATAATGTCCCTAGGGGCCCCTCATATTAACACACCCTTTTTCACATAGCTACCATGAGTAACCCTGGTTTATGTGTGTTTTTTAAATTGTATTTTCATTATTTGCTTAATGCTCTGCACATTGAAAAAACTCTTATTACATTTCCATTGATGCAGCACATCACGTGTTGGAATAATAAAACCAATCTTTATTATAGCTATAGCTTATTATTGCTAACCCCACCCTCCGAATATATCTTATTTGTTTGATGCAAAAATGAATTATAATTCCTTTGTTTAAATACGGCTGTTTAATTATTGTTCTGGAAATATAGTTGAATGCGAAGTGTAGCGGCCAAAATCATATAAAAATAAACAGATAATGAACTTAAAGTAAAACGGCCACTGAGGCACCACTTAGCGAATTGTACGCAGAGGAAGGATGCAAGTCAAGACAAGAATCTCCATTTAGTCCATTTATGAATGAACACACTTTCCTATTGATTCCCGTTCTCCTTTCTTCCCCGAATAACCCTGATAAAAAACCATGTGCCTACTGGTGCCCTATTCCCACCACCACCTGTCTCCAATAAATACAATTACACCAGGTGCCCTAATCACCCAGTGCCCAAAACGTGCCTTCAAAATAAAAGCCTGGAAACTACAAACAAATAAATGTTTTCTATAGTATAAATCAAAATGTAGCTCCAACAGAAAGTACATTAAAATTCATTGAAGTGGTCTAAGTCTCCCCCAGTTGTTCACTTTGGGTATTACACTGGTTTTCCATTTGTTTTGCGTAATTCTGGAAGTAACTGTCTGCAGGATCAGCTGAACAGCCATGTGTTGAACAAAAGACAGATAATAAAATATTCTGAATGACTGCTCGGTGTCATCATTCATGCCCTCAGGAGAAAATCAAGCTCTTTGGGGTATATCTCAATGTGAAGACCCCTGAATACAGAGTGCTTGAAGTAAAGAGGAGATATTATTATCCAGCATGTCCTGTAATACAGGGCTCACGTTTGTTTTTGTTAAGGGGCAAAGAGCTCACACAGGCAGTTTGTATTATTTCCTCCTTAATCTGAATGTGGTGAATGATTCCACTGACAGGGTAACACATTGTGAGGATGCCTTAATAAAGTACAGCTGCTTGTGGTGATAAAGCACTCTTGTATAGTAGCACCAATTCTGTGAATGTTTCAGAGCCTTGTGTTTTCTTTTGGCTTTCATTGAGCTTGAACAAAGGACTGGGGACAAGGTGGGCCAGAGGGCAGCGGCAATAAAAGAGAGTGAAGTTAGTGGGATTAAAATTCCCCTTTAAGGTTCATGACCTCCTCGAGTGTGCTCTGCAGAGTGAGGGATAATCTTTTCCCCTATTATTTGACTTCCTTTTCACATTCTGCTGAACATCTTCGATCCTTACTCTGGATTCAGATCTGTAAAACACATTTAAAAGTCAAGGGGAAACGAATTCTGACATTTAAGATCAATTATAGGAAAAGGAAGGATTAAAAAGCATTGTTAAATTATATACATTATTTTAGATTTAGGGCTAAACAGAAAGGGAGCGTATTTTAATGATCATCAGGATAATATGGTGAATCACAGGATAGTTGTGACAAAACATTTGCCCAATAAAACACAAAAAATAAAATAAAATGTATGAATATTCCATTGCCGAATATATAATAATAAAAATAATAATAATAATAATAATAATAGGATCGTATAGGAGGGGAAATGATTGGGACTTCAAGATTGTCTGTCCTCAATGTCATTGAACAAGCCAGAAACCATCTAGGTTGTCTTTTATTTTGAAAAGCCCCACACCCTCTATTCAAAGTGACTCGGGCCTGGCATTAAGAGATTAATAGGGCCCTCTGGAGCTGTCAAGTGTATCAAATAAATGATGACAAAAACATTACACAACAACTCAGCTGTCATGTGCACTGTTGTCCACTAGGTGTCAGCAGCACACAGAGGACAGACAGCAGAAGCTTGCAGGAGGTCGACAGGCTGATAGGTGATGTGTTCAGGGGGAGGAGGAGAGGAGGGCAGGTAGAGCAGAGGAGAGGCCAAAGGGAGTGAGAGGACCTTGTTGGACATGGTTATCACTGGACAGAGGCCAACATGCAGACAGCTGCTGGAGAGGGGAGCTGGAAGAGGAAACATGATGGGCTTTATCTGAAAGAAGGGCCTTATCCCCTGCAATAACTCACCTGGAATGAAACACAGCTTGAATAAAAGATTGTATTCATCAGTGATGAAGTGAACAAGACTTAATGAACTGAATTGATCATTTAAAAAATATGCTTTTAGGCTATTTGTGTTTAATGCACACAACATACCCAACCTTTATGGAACACCAAAGATGCAGCAAATATGACGTTCTTCTTATAGCTAAAGTCATTGTTGTACCAATTCCTTTGCCTATTTGCTGTTTTGGTTTTTGGCCGGTAGCATAACGTTTGTTTATTGAAGCTTTTGGTTTAATAAAAGTTTGAATGAAAACTCAGTATTTCTTTTCACTTTGGTAACGTGAATGGATGGATCAGTTTAAAATCTGCTGCATATCAGCACCGTCCTTAATGCTTTTGTTGTTTTACCTAAAATATGTCAAATAACTGATTTTAGTGTCATTCATTGGGATAATATTGTGAATCACACAATAGTTGTTCATGAACTTTAATGAAGTTCAATGCTTAATTTTTGTAACTCCACAGTTACATTGGTTCCCCCTTTCTTGCCCTAACCCTAACCCATCATGATACATTTGAATAATAATACAAATAAATATAAAAACGAATAATAATCATCATCATAATAATTATAAATATAAATAATAATATAACAATAATAACAAAGCTTTATTTGTATAGCACTTTTCATACACAGGATGCAGCTCAAAGTGCTTTAACAATATGTCATCCATGTGTCGCTTATTGCCCCATGCTTCATTTTATAACTCCAGCATCATGACACGTTTTAATTAAAAATAATATTAACAATAAAACAATATTAATAAATAAAATAGCCTATGAAAATAATAATAGGAATTGATTTATTTTAATTAAATAATAATTCTTTAATTAAAATAAATAAATACTTATAATACTGAAATAATAAACGGTGGTTTGTGCTTGGAATAAGTACATAAATGCTTTAGAAAAAACAAACCATAGACTGCATGGAAAAACACATTCTGTCTTGCTAATAAACAGCAATGGATTGAATTGAGAGGGAGGCAGAGAGAGAGAGGCAGAGAGGGAGGGGAGGTACGGGGAAGAAGGAGGGAGGGAGAGAGACCCTGGCGGACAGCAGAGAGAGGGAGCTTGGACCGGGAACAATAGAGAGGAACGAAGCCAGCCCTGAAACACCAAACAAACCGAGAGGGCGACAGAAAGAAAGAAACCCAGCGAGGAGGGGGGATGGAGGGAGACACAGAGAAACTGAGAGGAACATGCGAGGAATAAACACGCGAGGATTTTCCGGAGGCTTGATTTCTGTCTTTCTTTGTCGGATTGTATTGAACCGGATTCCGATATGAACCCTGCAGAAGCGGCCGAGGAGGCGCCCAGCGACCCCGACACTGATGCCTTCTACAAAACAGGTAGGGGGAACAAGCGGCTGCAAAACAACACAAAACGTGCCACAAAAGCCCCATGAGTGTGTGTGAATGTCACCGGGAGACGTCTGGAGAAACACAAGAACCCAAACAGCAGACATCTGCAGAAAACCATTGAGAAGCTGCTGTGTGCTGTCAGGCAGTGCTAGTCTGAATGGGTATCAAACATGGAATATAGATTTAAATCAGGATAAAAGCTGCTCTGCATGCCTCTTATTAATGTTTTACATGCATTCACTCTCTCTCTGTGTGTGTGTGTGTGTGTGTGTGTGTGTGTGTGTGTGTGTGTGTGTGTGTGTGTGTGTGTGTGTGTGTGTGTGTGTGTGTGTGTGTGTGTGTGTGTGTGTGTGTGTGTTTATATGCACTGCTGTGAGCTCATGTGTCTGATGCTGAGGATGGTCTCTACAAAAGAAAGGGGAATCATGCAGGAATGACATCAGATCAGCTCCTGGAAATCTGTTCGATATGAGACTGAAGGACGGTTTATGTAGAGCAGACTGTGTGTGTGTGTGTGTGTGTGTGTGTGTGTGTGTGTGTGTGTGTGTGTGTGTGTGTGTGTGTGTGTGTGTGTGTGTGTGTGTGTGTGTGTGTGTGTGTGTGTGTGTGTGTGTGTGTGTGTCTTACACTGATGCATTTAGATTAAAAGCAGCAGCCGATTGTTCATTCTAAAATGGTCAGAAGGTGAGAGAAAGTGTTGATATGGTGGTAAGCAGGATATTGTGTGTGTGTGTGTGTGTGTGTGTGTGTGTGTGTGTGTGTGTGTGTGTGTGTGTGTGTGTGTGTGTGTGTGTGTGTGTGTGTGTGTGTGTGTGTGTGTGTGTGTGTGTGTGTGTGTGTGTGTGTGTGTGACACTTCTACTAGAGCTTTATGGCTAACACACAGCTGCAGCTGGCATCATTGATTAATCTTCTGGTCAATCGTGCCTTCAATCTGCTTATTCTGTCTCAGCAGCAATCCAAAATCTGTCTTCTGCAGAGATATGAAACACAGATAAGACCCTCTATCTGCAGAAACTGACAATGTTTCTGTTTGTTTGTTTTACAACTGCTGCAACGATTACCCGATTAACCAATTAGTAACAAAAACAAAACCCTCAGCAGATTTTCTGATAAGTGATTCAATCTTTTTTGTAATTTATCAACCGGAACAACCCAATAATCTCTTGTTCGAGCCGGTTAAATCTGCTTTTCTTTGTAATATAATATTATGAATTTGATATCTTCGAGGTATTGGTCGTACAACACGTGTCACATTGCATTCTGGGAACTAAGCATGTTCCAACAGTTTGCCATTTTGAAGACCAAAGGATTTGACCTGAAGTTGCAATGATGGCATGGGTTTAGATCTGCTCCTACTGGACGTCTATTGGTTTTGCTAGTATGTGTAGTTCCTTGTGGTTGGATTGCAGGTGGTAATGGATGCTTGTTTTGGGGTTACTTTGGAGGTTGCCGCAACAACTGTTCAGCATGTCTCACACAGTACCTTTGTTTGTCTCCCTGAATCCAAAAGATATCATTAATAATACTACACATGAAGTCTTTCGCATCCACGTTTTCCTTTATCATTATGCTAGCAGAAGTCATCCTAATCTGAGGGTAGAAGACAGCTAGGTGGGGCTTCCTCTGATGAGTCCAATGGTGTGCATGCAGAGTGTGAAAGCATTGTTTATGTGATTACATTTCCTAATTATACATGCATGTTTATCCCGAATGGTGATATCATGGTGACGCTGAAAATCCGATTTACCATTCAGCACATCCTTCACTGCAATATTTCTCACATGCAAAGCAGGGCAGGGCAACACGTCTCACATGTGCTTCCTCTGAGACACAGTGGGAGTGTCACATTTTGCCCTGGTGACAGACTGACAGGCTGGAGGTTGTAGGGGTGGGTTTAAGAGGGAAGATGGGGATGGGGGTTTTATTTTTGTGTTTATGCCCTTTTTTGCCAAATTCATTTTGAAACTAAAAAACTGAGACTAATATTTTACAGATTACAATTAAAGTAGGGGGAAAAAGGTACTGGAATTGCGTGAAATAAACATTGAAAAGCAATAAGATAAGTGTAATCAGTTAAGGAGACTAGTGACGCATTAGCATCGTGTTTGACACACACACACACACACACACACACACACACACACACACACACACAGCAGAGGTGCTGGAGGGGGACACACCCTGACTCTCTATCTGTCAGTGTAATTAGGTTCAATAACTTTATCATGAACAGCTCTGCCAAGGTACTTTATTAAATAAAACAAACACATCTACACACACACACACACACACACACACACACACACACACACACACACACACACACACACACACACACACACACACACACACACACACACACACACAGTATCTCCTCCTCTCTGTTTTCTATAATATTCAGCGACCGTCAGTTGGATTGGAGTTTCCAGCGGATAGACATGTTGACTCATCGTTACAGACAATGAAACGCTGTGCTGGAAATAGCCAGATTCATTGAAATGTGGTTAAGGGTATAATATCTGTAGGAGGGAAGTCAAGTGTGAGTCCCAGAGAGCATTGATGAAGAAACAACCAGTAATTCATGTTGAACGCTGCTGTTGTACTGCTGCTGATGGTGAGCTAAAAAAGATGTGTCTTTGAATGCATCGATGCAAAGATATGGTAGACAGTTGCTTAAAGCTAAATCCTGTCATGTTCATCCTATCAGGTTCTATAGTATTTATACCAAACTGCCTTTCAAATTAAGGTAGATACAAGTCATAGAAACATTTCAGTATGGATGAATTGCAAGGCTTCAACTACACTCTTTTCTTAATCGTCACTTATTTACATTTCATCAACACTTGTATAAAAATGTTAGTCTATCCAAATCTTAAAAAAAAACCTGCCTATTTGGAATTTTCCTGTTTTCTATTGATCTTTTTCTCAATCTATTGTTTTGGCAATCGTTTATTGTTAAGTTAACCTTCTCATTTTGTGTTCAGAAAAGCTCTCCAACTTTCTTTCTAAGTGCGTTGATGAAATGTTAAGTTACATGATCTAACATATTCCTAAAGGCTGAGAAAAAAGAGAGTAAGTATAACTTTAATACAGGCAGCCATCATAATTACATTGTCTTTTTCATAATGTCCGTTTACCGCAGTGCTGGGAAGAGGCTCCATAAAATGTCACCACACAAGTCATAAAAACTCATGTCTCTAAACGCATGCCCCCCCCCCCCTCCTTCATGTTTAAAATCATTACATTTTCAGCAGGGGAGACACACCCTGGCTTTAATCGGTGTCTGTGCTGTGGAGTCTTCCTCGAGGTATGAAGAAAGGATTCAGTCTGAAATTTAAAATCCACAAAGCTACCTGCACACATTAAAATGCAGCAGGGTGTATGAGAGGGGAGCAGAGAGGGATCTGTCTCCATCAGCCGAAACGACTCAGAGGAAATTAGAGATGCTCCGGACCACTTCTTCATCCCTGAAACTAATTCCACATTATTGAGTATCTGCCAATACTGATATCAATCTGTGCTATACCCCGCTGTTAATCAGTAGTCTGAATGATCCGGACATTGTCTCATAAAATAAACCCACCTTATCTTTCTCTTTTTTTGTGATTTGCTGATCGTTTGACATCACTAGCTGCCGTAATGGATTCCTCCGTGTGGAGCGCTGCTTCTTGCAGAGCTGAATTCAGTCTGCTGTCAGACTTGGTAATGACATTGGACACACGTGAGCCTTGTGCTGTCTTCCGCGTGCTTCCTGCTTGTATTGTACAACACTGTCGTATACATGACGCTTGACACTTTGTATTCTGCTGCTTTGCTGTTTACTTTTATTGTGATGCAATGTCAGATAATGATGATAATGTGACATAAGATAACTAATGCATAATTATTTCCTGTAGTCTGATGATTTCCTTTTGTGCATGTAAATGGTCTGCAAAGGCTAAAATTCCTGTGTTACCTCCAGAGAGAGTTTCTCTCCCACACACTCCACACCCCCCTGCCTGAAATGCTTCCTTTGGACTCCTTTGTTTACTTCCGGAACATAATGACATCACTATGTAACACACTCCAACATATTGTACGCGATAGGCTAAGGGTCGGGACATCGCCAGCCATCCAACCAATCAGAGCAGACTGGGCTCTGGTTTCAGACAGAGGGGGAGGGCACACATTGCATACATTTTAACAGAGAACTGAGCAATGGAAAGGAATCTGGTATGTGATGAAGTTAGTATTAGAGGATGTTAGTTTTGAAAAACAAGCATCCTTCAAAAACACTAAACCTTGATAGTTTATGGCGAGTGTGTAAAAGTAGATTTGGGTGAAACAGAGAGACAGTAACACAGGAGTGAGAGGGCTGGAGGAAAACTTCACGAGAGTGAGGTCATGTCAGCTGAGCTGCACTGAAACCTGATCGACTGGATTATTAAATCACTGTTCTCGCTCACGAGATGCCATTCGCCATCTTTTATTATTAGTCCTTGAGCTCACGCGAGCTATATTTGTGGAGCCATTTCCAGTTTGAAAAGATGAAACATCCTAAATCTAACAAAAACAGCCAGTGTTGACCATCCTCTGTGTATTTTGTGCTTCTGCTGTGAAGTGTTCATGTGTTTTAATGTTCAAAGCGGTTTGAAGTTTGTGTTGATTTTAAGTGAATTTGTTTTGAAAGTTATTTTTATGTGCTTATCTTATTTAGTATGTATAGGAAATGGTGGTTGATCTGAGAGAAGATAAAAACAAGAAATGAGAATTAGACACTCTGAAAGCTTAGGTTTTTTTAGAAAGCAACAGCTGGTAATTTATAAGAAGTGGATAAAAAGAGTTTCTCACACACAAAATACACACACACACACACACACACACACACACACACACACACACACACACACACACACACACACACACACACACACACACACACACACACACACACACAGGAAAGTGCAGGCGGCATGGCTGTTACATGTTATGCTAATCAGCGGTTTGTAAATAGGATCCTAATTTATCAGACGGAAACAGGAAGTTACACACACACACACACACACACATTCATTCCGACACACACGCAATCAGAGAGCAGTGTGTGTGTGTTTTTCAGACAACTGACGCCAGCTGTCTGTCAATAGCTGCTGCTGTTGCCACGCAACACCGCTAAATCACTATTTCCTCTTTTGATCAGAATAACAGTCAGAAGCAGCAGGAGTCAGCGATGCCATTAATGTCTCTGTTGGGTTATGAACAGGTGATGTGAAGCATGCTGTGTGTTAAAGACCTTTACAACGACTGGCATTGTGACTGGTTATCCAAGTTAGGGATGAGATGGGATTTTGGCATAGATCGTGATTAAAAACCACTCAAAATCTGTGGATTGTGGTTTTATTATCTGGAATATCATACTCTATATCTTAAAAAAGGGGTCCAGCTCAGTATCACCGCAGAGAAGTGGAAGATAAACTCACAGATGATCATTAAAGACTATAGTATTGATTTAATCATGGGGACATTGACATGATTTATGATGAACTCATTTATGGTTCGTTGTTTTTCACTTTAAATGATGATTTATGAAATACAAATGTGTGTTTTGACAGATATTTGTTTCTTATCGAGATGCTGAGTGATTCCGGTTAGTTTAAGTGACATATTTTGAACAATATCTTACAAATCGTCACATATCTTGTCCAAGCAGCGGATTCCTTTCTACATGCTGCTTCTTATACATCTGTGATAAATCTTCTCCATAGAATATTGCCTGCCATCACGCTGTTATTGTTTGGCATCTATAGCTGCGTATTGAAATTGAATCTCAGTGTGTCCTCTTCGTTCTCCAGCTGTGAGGAGGGAATCAAACACTCGCTGTGATGAGACTTAATGTTCGCATCTAATCTGCTGAGAGCCATAAGTTATGACTCATGAGCACAGACAAAAGATGGCGGCCTCAGCGGCATTTCGAAGTGAAGAACGCACTTTTGGCAATTTCAGTACGGAACACTACAACCATGCCCTCTTGGCAAGGCGTGCAAATGTGAAGGCAGAGTTTTTTAATCATTCCTTCCAACAATTTCGGTCACTTTTCCTTAGTACAGCTACATTGAGCACTTTGAATCACCTTGAAGAGAGACTATCAAAGTGCATTCATCCTCATAATTCATCGCATAAAGACTTCAAAGCCTTTGAAAATATTCTGGAGGATAATTTGACTGCATATAAACCTCCTTTTCCCTGCTTTAAGATATACTGATCAACAGTCCAGCTTTTATCTTTCCCCATGCCATTTCCAATACCTTAACTGAGGATATATGTGACAATTTGAGCACAAATTCAACCGTTTCAGACTATTTCCCTTCTCCATGTACCTAGTAAGTATCTGAAGCCTTGCCAAAAACTATATTACTGCTCTCTGAGTGATGATCCAATACTCCCATTTCCCCAAATCTGCTCTATAATCTATAGGAATGATTTCAATACACACCAAAATGATGCAAGGGATTGCTTGGGTACAAAAACAACTAGTCAGCAGCTCTCTGTGACTGACTGAATGTAACTGATACAGGAAACAAAGAGTCCCATAATAACAATGATGACAAAACTGTATTTAATGTGGATCTCTGGTCGATCCCTGATCTGACAAATGAGGTCAGTGTTGAAGCCGCTCTGCTGAGTCAGATTGGTGCATCTCCACTTACACCGGTTTCTTTTGAAGCATATTGAACCTTACAGTAAGACCTCATTTCACTTAAGAAAGTGCTCTTATTTCCCTCTGACAAGACCTCATTTCACCCTGAGAACAGGATTGATGTCGGGGGCAAAGCTGTGAGCCGAAACCTCACTTCACCCTGAGAAGAAACTTGAAAAACAGACCTCTTCTCACCACAGGTTTCCTCCACTCCTGTAGGGAGGACTTAAATGAATTAATACTTACAGTTGCCGTCACAGATGTTTTATGTGTGCGCACATCTAAGTATGATTTCATTGGCATGCAGATGGAGATGGATAAGTATGTGTGTTTAAGTGCTTTGACCTTACATAGAGGAATGAAAGGTAATCCATTAATATACACACACACCCCCCCCCCCACACACACACACACATACACTGTTTCCTCCAGAATTAGAGCCAGATTAACCTGCAAAATAAGCACTGAATCTCAGAGAGGGAGAGGGAGTTTGGATGAATTGTAATTATCAATGTGTGTTTCTGTTTAGTAGGGTTTAATATTGCTAATCTCACCAAGCTGTGTGTCAGAGGTGTCATTAAAATGCGAGTGTATGCAGTGCTAATGATAAAGGCTGTTGTTTAAATAATAAGATCACACTGTCAGTAACAGGACTAATGTTAATCCTCTAGTATTACCAGCAGCACTTACACTGGTACCTCTGGTCATGTGCTGCTATGAATACATTTAACGGGCAGACTTGGTCACAGTCACTGGACGTCATCCGCTCGCTGTGAGTGTAAATGCACAGCAGGGGAGTTCGACTCACTTCAAGTAAGGCGGTGGCTAACTGGCTGCATGCTGGTTTGTAGACGTGTAGACATGATAAATACTACACACACATACACACAGAGATTCAGGGTTCATGTTTTTTAAAATTCTACTTGCATACATTCAATATTTACTGGCCCTTTTGCAAATTGGGTTTTTTCTGTTTATCAGTAACTGGTGCTGTGCTTAGCTCTGTTAGCCGGCAGCTCCAGCTAACAGAGCTATCCTGCTGCTGATTTCAACACAGATTTGTTGTTGACATTGTGGCTTAATCAAGGATTGCCGACTAGAGTGTTAATTTATATTTTTAGTTGAATACATATCAGCCAATAACCATTTCATTTTTCACTTCATGGTGTAACACACTCAGTTCTTTGGGTTGGAGAAGTTAGTCGCTCTTGTTTCATTTTGTTTGGTTGGTGGGTGAATTTGTCCTCAGCTGTCTGGTACAGAATGATTTGCTTGCATGATTATTGCTTTTTTTTTTTTAGAGCTTTAACCACACGTTTGACAAACTTAATCCATCTCATTTCGGATAAAAGCTTCAGCTAAAAAAATGAAATGTGGATTCTGGTCACCCCTTTTTAGTTTGGTACGCCCCATGGATGAAATGCTTACTGTCAATTTAGCTTAATACCTTTTTAATTTCACTTGATACCCTATTTTGTCAGTCATTCCCAATGCATGAACCTATAAAGCCCTTACAGAGATACTTACAGGATATGGTTTACAGCTTTTATTCAACAAATCTGAGAAAAAAGCAAGGTCTGTGGCACTCGGTCCAAGCCTACATTTTTCTACTGAAGATCAGAACAGGTTACACACATACACTTTTGTTCTTTAAATAAGACTAAATAAGGTCCTTATAAAAGCGAGGGACTGCTGTATGCTGTGTTAGAGAGGCAGCTCAAGTGGACAGCCTCTTTAGTCACAGTGGGATAAATGCTGCACTTGTCTTAATGGGCCCTTTTTCAGGTTGCAGGTTGGAGTCTTTTGCAACTACAATGAAGCCTTACTGAATACATTTTCTCTTTGGTTGTACAGTATGTCATAGGGCTTGGCAATATATTGTGATATGAGGCTAGATATTGTATTTGATTTGGGTTACAGTAAGATCGCATGAGTGTTAATTCCCCTGTTTTAAGTAATGTCATTTTATGAACTGACAATGCTTCTGCAGTTCAATCATTTGCCTTTACCGACAATTTTATATACACACTACTTAAAGCAATTTGTAATCAACCTCTAAATATGTTGTTGAAGCACCAATATTCTCTTAACTTACACAATCGTTGCAATATCGGTTTTTTTTCTTCATATTTGCCCAACCCTGTTTGCCAACAGTTTCAATCACTTGCCATTTACAGAAAGCATTATGGCGAAACAATATGGCATCCCTGTTCCTTTAAATGAGGCCTCAGTCCTGAGTCATGGTGAGGAAACTTGGAAGGAGGAGCTATGCATCTATTATTGAAGAGTGTGTGTGTGTTGTGTATATCTCTCGCCCCATTGCTGTCATAAGGAACAATAAGATGCTGGTGCAGCTGAGGAGAGAGAGGCAGGGATTCCCTCCCTCCATCTTCCCCTCTTTGTCCCCCACTCACACACCCACTGTCAAGAACAGTGGCAGATGGGTGTGAAGAATGAATATTTGTGTAAATGTGTGTGTGTATGTGAGATGTTGAGGTGACAGACAAGAACAGAGAGAGGGAGAGGGAGTCTGCTTAAGTGGATTAGTCCTTATTACCCACCAGGGGACACAGGAGAGAGCTGCAGGGAGAAAGAGAAAAACAGTGTTAAATAGATAAATACAGAGGGTTTCCTCTCCTCCCCCTTCCTTTGTCTCCTCCCTCCTTAAAAGCTTTCTTGTTCTTGGACAGCTGCAGCCATATGGTGTGTGTGTGTGTGTGTGTGTGTGTGTGTGTGTGTGTGTGTGTGTGTGTGTGTGTGTGTGTGTGTGTGTGTGTGTGTGTGTGTGTGTGTGTGTGTGTGTGTGTGTGTGTGTGTGTGTGTGTGTGTGTGTGTGTGTGTGTGTGTGTGTGTGTGTGTGTGTGTGTGTGTGTGTTTTAGTGTAATGAGCATCCGTTTTGACTATAATCGATCACAAAGACATTTTACAGACATGTATGTGAGTGTGTGTGTTACTGACTGATTAGTGGTGCTAGCTAATAGGCCTTGATGTTATTAACTGCTGTGGGCAGGTGTTTTTCCGTTGTGTGTGTTTGTGTGTGTGTGAGACGGGAAGCTTTTAGCCTGATTGACAGACTGAATGTTAAAAGCCACAGAATATGGAAATAAGGAATGTAATTCAATTGTGTGTCGGAATACTTTCAACTCCAAACTACATTTTATTGCCATGTCTTGTTTATATTTATGACCCCTAAATCACACACTTGTCTTTTCAATCCGTGAAATAACCTAAATTCAGAGAAAAAAAAAACATAAATCGTCTTTAAAGATAATATTTAGTTAATGAACCTCGACAATAACAATCCTATGAACCACACTGCTAGCACCGAAAGAAGTTATGGGGTTGGGTTCATAATTTCTTTCATCTCTAAGCGGTTGTCCAATTACAACAGAGCCGGCCAGCTAACCAATCAGTGCCGACTAGGCTCTGGTTCCAGACAGAGGGCTAAAAGAGGTGCTGCAGCACAGGCAGTATGAGAAAAATAAAGAGCTTTTTGAACATTAAAGCATAGAGACATGTCACAGTAGAGGCACTAAATACAAATATGAATCTGAATTTCTGGTTCATATTTAAAGTAGTGCCTCTTTAACATTCCTTACGGTTTTGTCTGTGAGATTTCACCTTTTATAAATTGATGTAATTGATGGCCTCTGTGATTGGCTCCGTATAATTCCAGTGTTTTATATTAAATTAGCTTCACAGAAGATGCAACTAGATAATGATTTACCTTCTAGTCCCATGAGAGAGTCCTTCCAATGGTCCTATCAGAAAAGATTTCAGTCACAGCCTGAGTAGACACACACACACACACACACACACACACACACACACACACACACACACACACACACACACACACACACACACACACACACACACACACACACACACACACACACACACACACACACACACACACACACTCACTCTTAATAGGGTCTCCTTGGAGATCACCACCATGCTTGACCCTGAGTAATTACTCACCACCCCCTGTGTGTGTGAGTGTGTGTGTGTGAGTGTGTGTGTGTGTGTGTGTGAGCTGTCAGAGAGCAGATCAGCATCCTGACAGAGACTCAGTCAGACCTCCCTGTTATTGATCCCTTTGTCTCGCTCTCTTTAAAGCAGAACAATATCACATTGACTGATTTTATGTTCTCTATGTTTTACTACTGAGGCAATTTTAAGGCAATCGACCGGTTGATGGAAAGAAAATGACAAATTATCATTTTTTTTACCATCATTAACCTGCTTCGTTTCTCTGCTTCTGGCCATTATGTGGAGTTGAATTTGATGTTGTCTTGTCATTGTATGCATCTCAAGGATTTCATGCTCCTTTACAATCAATTTAAAAGGATGAAAAACACTTTGTTACTTAAAGTGACAAAAAGGTTCCTTTCTTGAGTGAAACATGATACCATCTTGATCAGAGAACATTACATAAACACAGTTAGATATCCAGATGTATGAAATAGACACACCATGTGATCTTTGTGAACGAGTGTCTGTTAAAAAACAAGAAGAGATGAGCTCACTTCTGTTTTGCTATTATAACAAAATCACGGCACTTAAAGGACACTAAAAAAAGGCTCATTCACAATGTGATTACAACCTAAGAGGAATGCTAAGTCAATAAGAGCTGATAAGTAGTCTTTTCAGGTGAATCCAAGCAGCTTTCCTTCTAAACTTGATTCGAAAACAACCGAAACATTCATCATTAACCAGCTAAATCTGAAACACCGGCTTCCTGTTTGCAACACAACATTACAAACGACCAGGGTATTTTAAGCCCTAAACTGTCTGCCTCCATTTTCATGTTTTTATCAAACATTTGTTAACTTAATTCTACAACAAATTTGCTATAAAACGAAAATATTTGACCATGCCGAACTTGGAAACTGGGAAAAATGTGCATAGGCATTCATCAGAAAGGGTTATGAGCATTAAAATTGTGTCTTTGCTGGAAAATTATGTAAATAATTACGATATTTATCTCCAGTTTGCATGAAAACATCGTCCCGGTCAACAACAACTCCTGGTACAACACTTATTGCATTGCGTGGTCTCAAGTGGTATATTTTATACATCCAACTTGTGATTATTTGTAATTTTACTGTTGCTTAGTCTGATTTACTACTCTCTCCATGTCCTCAACTTGAGCGCTGTTCATTAGTTTACTGCACTCAGTAATTAGCATGCAATTCTGTACTACACGGCAGTAAAACACTTTATTGGCTGCAGGGAAACTTCTGTGTGTTCACATGTGTGTGTGAGTGGGAGAGAGCAAATGAGGTCAAGGAAAACATGTGTTGTTGGTCAAATGTGACTCAAGTATAAAGATTTTTCTTTGCAGACTAGTTTTTGAATAACACAATAACACCAATGGATCATAAACTGGATCGATAACACTGGACGTACAGACTGAAGGTGGTAAATACTGGTAATAAATAGCTTTTTTATGGGAAATGTTTTGTGAAAAAGTGTTAAATAACAGTCATTTGTACTGTAATGGTTTAGTGTTGTATTCATTTTCAAGGTAGTTGAAACTTTACTACATCCATGTGTGGGGCAGATGGAGTTTAGCTCTATTTAAGGCCCCCTCACACACTCCACATTATACTTCATTGGTGATTTGAACACAATTATGGACATTACACAAATAGGTGATGTTTAAGAACACTCAGATGTTTAATTGGTCATGATTTCCTCGCCTAACGCTCGTTTAACAGCAGCTTTCCCCTAAATGTCACAGCACCACGTTTCTTATTTGCAGTGAAATTTCCACTTGCGTGTCTAACAAATCCGGGGGATTTGGGCGAGCAGCCTGGTATGTCTGTTTCGCGGTCATCAGTAATGCTGGTTTTATTAAAACTCAACAACAGAACTGACAGCTTCAGATAACGGTTCTTGATCTGCCGAGATGAAAAGGCAGCAGAAACAATTAGACACAGCCAAAGGTTATTTCATTTGTTTCACCGTGTTGTTGAGGGTTGTTCTAAGCTTTTGTCTTTAATTGTTTTTGTTATGTCGGTGTCTCGGGTCTCATTTGGTTCTGACCAGTATTTGGCTCATAGCAAAAGACCTACCACACACACACACACACACATACTGTAGGGCTAAGCAATTTACCAGTCCAGTATAATCTCCTGTATGTATTGTGATATGATGCTAGACATTGTATTAGATATTTGATACCATTACATGGCAGTGATTATTTTCATTTTTTTATGGACTGCACTAAAATAAAGTCATTTTCTGAACTTATGAGACGTTTTTCAATTTGCCTTTACCCACTTAGTCACTATAGCGACACAACTGATCATTTTTTATTGAATTGGTATGGAAAAATCCCCAACTATCAACCATTTTAATATTGTTGCTGTATCGATATCAAGGTATGTGGTAAAATATATCTCCATATTGCCCAGCCCTACGCATGCATTGACGAAATATTGGTAATTGATTTGCCTTCTTCCAGAACATTTTTACTGCACTTTTCAAGAGAAGTTGAGCTCTTATTGAGCGACGGACTGACTGATGATGATTTGACCGATGGACAGGTTTACCAGCTTGTTGGCTGACTATTTTATTTGAGGCCTGTTTTTCTGTGAGGCTGATTTACTGGCTGTTTTTACTGACTGCTCGTACTCGGAGTAACTTCAGCCTAAAAACTTCAAACCTCTCAGGCATATGATGGAGATTTAGCATGCTGTGGTTTGGCCAAAGTGAGTGAGTGTGTGTGAATGTGTGTGAACGTGTGTGTGTGTGTGTGTGTGTGTGTATGTGTGTGTTTCATAGACGGTTGGAA
Organism: Eleginops maclovinus; assembly: GCF_036324505.1. Taxonomy (NCBI): domain Eukaryota; kingdom Metazoa; phylum Chordata; class Actinopteri; order Perciformes; family Eleginopidae; genus Eleginops; species Eleginops maclovinus. The sequence continues at coordinate 5,592,570 of NC_086355.1, forward strand.
AACACTCCATTGCAACCACAAGTAGCTCTTTTCAGGAGACTGCTGTTTTGTTTGTGTGAATGTAGATCCTGAAGGTCATTGATTTTTAAAGTTCTGTTCATAGTTTCCAGTCAGACAGCTGGATTTATACAACACGTTTACATGTTTTCTTTCTCTCTTTGTGTTTTGTTTGTTTGTGTAATTATTTATTTGATGAATTCATATATTTGATCCACTTTTTGATGTTGTTTCTGCCTTCTCTTGGCACCTTTTATTTCTTTGAAGCTCTCACTAATTAAAGTTAATTTATCCTTAAAGGAGGCTGCACAGAAACACACACAGGACCATCTGTGTCAGGCTGTAATCGAGCGAACAGAACCTGGCTTTCTGAAGAGTATTAATAGAACAGAGAGAATAAGAGTGGGAACATTAAACATTAAGATTCCTCAGTTCAGGGTGCAATTACCTTCGGATCTTTTGGGCTTTACATCCACAATCTGAGAACCTAGTCTCAATCTCTCCTCTTTCTGTGATGCTCATACATAATTCATTAAAGAATAAAAACAGTCTATTGCTGGGACAAGATGTGGACAGAAAAGGGCAGCTTGTGTTCATCCTGCATGCTGGCAGGTAGTGTTTGGATGCCAAAGAAAGCCACGTCATCTCTTTAACTGGATAATGCTGACGCACTGGGATTGTGTAGGGTAGTGTATATCACTGCACTGAAAGCTTTGGGATCGTCCATTTTATTACCGACTGCTGCTGCCCTACGTCTCTACAGATACTAAGCTTGCAAGAGGTTACTTTGGATAAAAAATTGATATTTTGGCTGACAACATTACTTTTTCAAACACAATATAGCCCACACTGATTACCAGGTTTAGGAACTAAGTGTAAGTGGACTGGAATGCACTAAGGCAAAAATAATATTGTTAAAAATACCCACAAGGACTGTGAATTTGTAGTAGTTTTGAATGTGTCTTGAGCCTAAGTGTAGAAGAAGACACAACCCTAAGGCACAATCATAGTTTGTATATAATGGGGAGAAAAGGGCACTGTAGTTAAACATTTTGATCCAAAATGTAAAATAAGTTGCAGAATATATCCCTAAGCTTAACCTCTAACTTCAGCCTGCTGTGCTGTGTCCACGTCATGAGATTGTAAGTTGTAAACTGTGGTATAATTGCAGAGTCGGTCATGTGAGGGTTAAAAATACTGTTCATTGACAACATAACACTATGTCTGTTAAATTTCGCTTTAATTACCTTGAACCACCGACTCCGGCTGAAGTAAGACTCAGCATGGATTTACAGGTTGAGATAGGTAATTACGGCGACGCCAATACGACATGAACCCAGGATTAGTAGCATTGACAGAGAGTTTAAAGCTCGTTGTGCATGGCAGTTTATCACCACGATCCTCTCTGGGACAAGAAGCTGACCTCGATTCTAAAGTCTACATAATATTGTATTTTTTTCTAATATGGCAGATTCTTTCCATAAAATGATCCTATTGTTCCACTGATGAGTCAACCAGAAGAGTTTCATGTCCCTATACTGCAAGGTGTTGGAAATGCCAGACACTCACTTACTATTGTACAGAAGATGAAACTGAGACGTTATCAGATGACACCCTTTTTTTTAATAGATTTTTAAAGTCTTTTGGGCCTTTTTTCCAATCATAGATGAATAATGGCGAAAGCCTTAAAAAGATTCAGCTATTTTTCTATGTGGTCACAAACCAAAGATATTTTTGAATCTAAAATGTAATTTGTAAATATACCTGTCAAAAGGAATAAAAAGCACAATATTTCCTGGAAATATCAGTAGCTTAAAATGGAGATACTGAAATAAAATATCTTATAATTGTACTTAAGTACAGTTCTTCACGAAAGTATTTAGTTTTTTTTCCATCCCTGCTAATATCTAATCTCACACTGTCTACGAAATAGGTCTCAGATTGAAATTTTATTTGTTGTTACAGTGAGCGTGGCGCCTCTAAGTACCTAACTGTCACCAGGCTCTTCACACACACACTCACACACACACACACACACACACACACACACACACACACACACACACACATTCCATGTCTGACCACTGGGTCTAAGTTTTTCCTCTCCACAGACAGCTGCTGTCTGGAGACTGAAAGCTGATCCACAGAGAGGGAGCGAGAGTTTCATCTGATAGCTCGAACACGTGTTCCATGTTTTAACATTTGCTTCTTCTCTGTTTAGCTCAGTCTTTCCTTCAGGAAGGACCTCTGGCTTCCTCTTCACCTCTGACCCCAATGGTTAACTATGTTCATGTGTGTGGAAGTGTCTTGGTAGTATACAACAAGTGTGTGTGTATGCGTGTGGGATGGATATTTCAGGATAGTATGCAATAAATGGGTCGTTTCTGGTTGCAGCTAAAAGGCCACACAGGTTATTTTCTATAGTAAAAGTAAAGCAAGAAACCTACATGTTTTGGTCTGTCTTGAGAGACAGTGAGACATATGGTGAGAATATCTGTCGTTCCACTTTCGATGGGAAGTTATGTTTGTATTGCCTTAGCTAAATGCATTCCTTAGCAGATGCATCTTGGCGCTAAGAAAAACTCAAGGTACTCACTGATGGTCACCTGTCTGGCTAATAGACCCTTATTTGCTATTAAAAGTTAGCTTGTGTTTCATAATGAAGCTAGCTAAATCATGATATTGTGTACAGTCTATGGCCTATACGCTGACGGCCTGCCTGTAAAACCTGATCACCTGTTAGTATTTAACTAATACTTTTCTTGGCAAATGTCTTTTAGAAATCCAGCAGAGAGGGCATGCCAGGATAATCTCAGGGGGACCATGCCTTCTCTAAAAAAGTGGGATGTCATGCTAAGTGATTGTGACAGATTTCCTGATTTGTTGCCTGTATTGAAGTACTTATGGCAGAGATGATATTGCGCAAGAACACTGTGGATAGTCTAAAACATGTAGAGAGTATTTGCAACATAGAAAATATGTCTTCTCTACTCAAGACGTCAGTTAACATAAACATCACTGTTAGCTTCACTAGCATTAGCCTGCTAGCTTCTACTAAATAGGACTTTCCTTTTAGACTGCTTTGTTGATGTGAGGTAACTTTGCACAATGAGATTCTTCTTTATTTTGAGGTCCAACGGTTTACCACCTGATCTTTAAACTTATACACAAGCTAGTAAATAAAAAAACACATTTACTCTCTAATTGTCCCTTGTAAATAGGCAGATCATTTTGTCTCTATTTACTGAGGTTTTGTGATAGTTGTGTTATTGTTAAGCGTTTCCGGATACAAGGTCATTGTTATTTGTGTGGATAATACTTACCGTGAGGAGTTTGAATTGAAACTGCCTGTGAAAAAATGTTCTTTTAAAATGAATGTACACATCTATTGTGGATATGGGTTAGTGTAGGTTAACGCATCATACCAGAAAGTTGTAAGCAAATAAAATCAGTTTTTTTTTTGTGAACTGTCCATTCAACGTTCTCCCCCCTCTGGTCTGCTGAGGCAGCGTTTGATCTGAAGCTACAACACTAAAGGATTCTGCTTGTTCTTGTGTGAATCGATGTTGTGCTGAGTCAGCACCCTCCAGATGGCGTCTCTCTGTGTGGTTGGAGCGCAGTGTGAATGATGTCATCACCTTTAAACAGAAGCTTTGATTTGATTGGTTCCTGTTTAATGAGTCAGATGGTCGCGATTGACAAGAAATAGACAAACTGTACATACAATGCAACGTCTTCCTCAGTTATTTAGTTCCTCAGTTGGAGGAAATATTTCAGATTTTACGGCCTTCAGCCTGCTGTGTGTGTCTTTGTGTGTTCAAATGTGTGTGTGTGTGTGTGTGTAGCAGCCTTGAGCCTTTAATAGGAGGAAAAGCTCATTGTTATCACTGGAAACAGCAGGGAGAGTCTCAGAGAGTCAGTCAATTATCCAGAAATGAGGAGTAAGTAGTTAAACTGACCGTGTCCAAGGGAGGGAGAGAGGGAGAGAGACATAGACATAGACAGGCAGTTGCAATGTATGTATTTTTCCCAGCAACTGTCCCTTTATGAGGATAAGCTTCCCTATGGAGAATACATCATCTGCTGTGTCTGCGTGAGTGTGATGCCTGGCAAGCACTTAACTATTACAAGCTTCCCCTTTCTCGCTCTCTCTCTTTGTGTGTGTGTGTGTGTGTGTGTGTGTGTGTGTGTGTGTGTGTGTGTGTGTGTGTGTGTGTGTGTGTGTGTGTGTGTGTGTGTGTGTGTGTGTGTGTGTGTGTGTGTGTGTGTGTGTGTGTGTGTGTGTGTGTGTGTGTGTGTGTGTGTGTGTGTGTGTGTGTGTGAGAGAGTGTGAGGGCAATTTTGGAAGCGTGGTTTTGAGAGACAGAGTGAGGGAGCAGTGTGTGGTTTGCGTTGGAAGATGATGGATGTGGTTTTCCTCTGCAGGGGAAACTGGAGCCGGCTGAGGCCATTAAAGTGTGTGTGTGTGTGTGTGTGTGCGTGTGTGTGTGTGTGGGTGATAGCATTCAGATAGGAATTGTATTCACCCTACAGCATTAAAGAATATATGCAGGTGATATGTGAAAATAATGAGACAGAGATGAATTATTCATATTCAGTATGATACTCGACCTTATATAACTACTGACTGCTGCTACAAGCTGCAATGAGTGTGTTCTAGTTTCTGTTAAATCTCAGGGTATCAAATGATAAGTATAACTGTGTGATGCTCTAATGTTGATGCTAGTTATTTTCACATATACACATTTTATCATATACTTCTTGTTAGATGTAACAGCATTCTAGCCTCAGACCTGAAGCAAAATGAGTCAAGAGACGGTAAGACGGGGTCAATTAAAAATAATGAGACACTTGGGTTGTCTCTCCATGAACATTATCACAGTTTAGCAATTGTATACTTCTGCCATGAAGGTAGCAGGAGATATTATTAGCAAGTCTTCATGGGGAAATGTAATTTGAACACAGTAAGTACTGACTCTTTATATGTAAATTGGAAGCTGTGTGAACCAGTGGGAAATTAAATGTCACTTTGACAGCAAGAAGTGATTTAATATCGCTCGTTTCCCAACCCACAAAGTAATTGGCCATCCGGCACAATACATTCCTGAATTTCTTTCAATATTAGATTAGTTTTGTTGCTGTTCAGACAGAATCGTAAGAAACTATTGACAATTTGTTGATCTGGTATATTTCTCATCAGCGTGTGTTTCTCGTACAGCTGTGTGACACTGCTTTGCATGATGCCGTTACAACTGTTGAAAGCGCTTGTTGGGATGAAACACATGATTTGCATACTGTGTTTTGGCTTTTCTTATCTTTCTTTTATACTGATGTTAGACAGGTGTTGTTAGATGACTGCTTGCTTCCTATCCTAAATAAATTGTAAAATGGAAAACAGTGACGAGCATGCAAGTGTTATGCTGTTGCACTGGTATAGGGATTTCTAATGGTCACACAACCTGTTGTTTTTCTGCTCTTGGATAAAATTCTGTGCAAACTTAAGCGATTTGCACGTGCCATGTTTTTATGTGCAGGGGTTTTGAGACTAATTAAATGCCATACATGTGTAAAAAAAAGGTGTAAGGCATGGGATGCACATTAACATAGTGGTGGAGAACTTTACAAAAAAGATCCATTAAGAATGTGTGATTAATTGAGCGTCCTAGGGCTGATTAATTAGAGAGAGAGAGACAGAGAGACAGAGAGACAGAGAGACAGAGAGAGAGAGAGATGTTCTGACATTCTGATTAACGTGCTGGCAGGAAGTCACACACCGAGACAGTGTCATTGATTAATACCAGGTACCAAAAAAAATGGGTGTTACTAAATCATTGTCATCCTGCAAAAGTTTTGGAAGACAAAACTACGGGCTTGTTAACAGAGATGTAACCTAGCAAATTCAAAATATTCAAATCATCTGACCTACAATGTGTTCAACATGTTTGTTGGGCCTCATGAAACAAGCATTTCAGTGAGGAATACTGACGCTAAAACATAATTGTTAACAGGAAAACTCTGCAGGGTACATCTTGAGTCTAGAGCCACAGCTTAGCTAAAGTTCACCTCACTGTTACTGAGTTCCCTTACCTGCTCTTCTCTCCGTCTGAAAGACTGAGACATAGCTGTATGAAGGTGAAGGTCAGTTTGTTTGGGAAGTCTGCTTGTCTCTTTCCAGCTTAAAAGCCCCGAGAAACTGTTGGACTTTGGTCAAGTTGGAGATGTTGTGTTCGTTTTTGCACCGTGTCCCACACTGTCATCACTTCCAAAGGCAAAAAAAACACTCTTTATTCATCTCATTTCCAGTGACAGAAATCCTACAATGACTCTAAACACTTTACTACTGTCTGTCTGTAAAACAACAGGAACTGTGGGGAATAGAAAGACGTTTGATTGTTTGGAACTTGTTGGAAGGGCGTGGCATGGGCCGAGGAAGAAACCGTTTTATCTCGGAGCGGTTCTGATTCACTGGGCTGATACACAGATGATTTTTCATGCTTGTTAACATTGAGAGATAAGACATTTAGCCTTGGCAGACTGCGCTCTGTAACTGCCCTTCTAGTTTATGGCAGTTTAGTTGCAGTGACCTCCGTGCTCACATGACTGGTTGCTTTCTGATCTCTCTACAGATGTGTCATGGTCACCACTTCACACATGACACGCTGTCTTCCTTTAATAAGGACTCAAACACAAATGCAGTAATAGATACAGTAAAACAGCTGATGCAACCCAAGCCCTAACAACAGATAACACATGCTGACTGAATGTCGCTTTCATCAGACTGCTGTAACTCCTGGCAACGCCATTAATTGGTGTAAATGGATAAAACCTGCTCAACTGAAGCCCTGTGGATTTAAGATTCCACAGACATTAATCCAAGGATACTGCACCGTGTCACTGATGAATCCCTCCATCCCTTTAAGCTAAGCAACATTAGATATGATGGACCTCAGCCCGGGTCTCCCTGGTAACACATGAGGTCTGGCAGCCGGTTGTCTGGGCAGCTGTTGCTAGGGTGCAGACGGCCTCACCTGTTGCCTTCTAAAGACATTTAGGCACACACATGACCTGTGTGAGTGTATGTGTGTGTGTGTGCATGTGAGAGAATGTGATGCATGCTATAGCCTCTCAAACTCACAGCATTTTGATTTGGTTTTGGTTATTCAGAAGTAATTGATAGAAAATATAAATAAAAATAAAATTAATATAAATAAATACATATTTGTTTAAGGCTCAATATGTAAAAGTGTGTTTAAAATAACATGTTGATGAAGAATTTTGAGCTACAGTTAGGTAGGTCACACACACACATACACACACACACACACACACACACACACTGGCCTGGCTCATTCCTAGATACATTAGTCTCCTTTGACCTTTTTTAATTTTGGCTACAGTTGTGCCAATCTGTGAAATGAGCCTCTCTCTTTAGATACGTGCACGTCATATTCATGGTGATTTATACAGCTTTTAATAACTAAACGACGTCTGCTGGCTGTCTGAGTATCCTCAGTGTCACCTTCACTGTCGGGGGAGAAGCTTTCTCTCGCTGGCTGACGTGAACAGAACTTAAAAGTGGCAAACTGGAAGCCTGTGACTGCTTATCTCACCCCCACTGCATTGTGGGTGCAGTTCAATGATGGTAGCAGTCCTTCCTGTAAGGGTTGGGTTATCATCTGGTTCCTGTGTGCTGATTCTAGCTGTGTTAATGGTTCCAGCAGGAGAACATGTTGACCTTTAACATCTACACGTCTGGAAACGTTGAGCACCAGCTATGTCTCTCTGCGTGTGTGTGTGTGTGTGTGTGTGTGTGTGTGTGTGTGTGTGTGTGTGTGTGTGTGTGTGTGTGTGTGTGCGCAGCTGAGCATATCGTGACCTTACTCCTGTAGTTTGTCATAAGAATAGACATAGATAAAATGGATCACACACACATGCACACACACTGCAAGCAACTACATCACTTCCTGACTGTGACCTTGCTATGACAAAAGGAGCACTTTGTACACACCAGAATACATTCATGGCTGAATGCTTATGTTTTTTTTTTCCTGTGGTACTGTGGGAATAAATGTTTCTCTAATATCTGTGAAAAAAACAGCTGTCCTTGAGTGAAGACATTCTGTTTCGACTAACACTCATACCATTTTAAAACTGTAAAACTGAGTTACGTGCAAAGGCACTGAATATTTTGTTTTTACCATAGATGTGTCCTTGGAAATAAGTGATTCAGCATAAATTGGTTAATTAAATTACAATTGACCAGAGAGATCAACGGCCAGCAGTGTGTGTGTGTGCATGTGCGTGTGCGTGTGCGTGTGCGTGTGCGTGTCACATCAAAGTAGTATTTTCAAATCCTACATCGTCCTGGTTACTTGCATGGGCACTGTTAATCACAAGGTTGTCATGGCGTTCAGGGGTAACCATAGTAAACACACACTGTTAATGGAAGACACACACACACACCAAAAAACTCACAGGACTAAACATTAGAGCAATATTTTCCTGCTACCAAATGAAAAAAACATCAATGTTCTCTGAAAGACTTCCTAGGACTTCTGAGGACTTCTGTGTGTGTGTGTGTGTGTGTGTGTGTGTGTGTGTGTGTGTGTGTGTGTGTGTGTGTGTGTGTGTGTGTGTGTGTGTGTGTGTGTGTGTGTGTGTGTGTGTGTGTGTGTGTGTGTGTGTGTGTGTGTGTGTGTGTGTGTGTGTGTGTGTGTGTGTGTGTGTGTGTGTGTGTGTGTGTGTGTGTGTTTGCGGTTGGATTGGTCACAGTGGTTTTTACGTAGTTTTACTTCTTTGAAATACAGTAATGCAATAAATCAGGGATCACAGAGACACTTTGTGTGCATGTGTGTGTGTGTGTGTGTGTGTGTGTGTGTGTGTGTGTGTGTTGGAGTGATCATTTGTAGAAAACGCTTCAGTACTCCTCTTTACAGAACACTTTCTGATGTTCAGTTTTATGAGCTCATATCTTTGTATGAAAATGTTTTTGCAATATTATATCTTAAGCCAGAAATATGTATACGGAAAATGAAGAGCAGACATGAAAGGAACATAAGGAGTAGATATATTAGAATAAGTGTTCAAAACTAAACTTAGAGTGGACGCAATTTTTCACATAGGTTCTCATGAGTGTTGACCAATCACAACAGAGCCAGCCAGCTAACCAATCAGAGCAGACTGGGCTGTGGTTTCAGACGGAGGGTGAAAAGAGGTGCTGCAGCACAGGCAGAATGAGAAAATAAAGAGCTTTTTGAACATTAAATCATGGAGACATGTCACAGAAAAGGCACAAATTACAAACTTGAAGCTGAAAATGAGCCTTATAGGGCCCCTTTAAAGAGACCAGTACTAAAAAGAAGCCTTATAGACAAATGGGGAATACAGGTATATTGATTTCACAAATTCAAGCATTTAATCATGTTCTATAAACATGATTCTGTGGTACAGTCACTGTTAAAATGTCCAGCCTAACCAGCCTGTGTTGGAAAAAAGAAAGAGCTGATTAGCCGTTCAGCTTATCTGGCTGCTGACATGATCAACAGTCAGTAATCAGACAGTAGACATGAATTGTATTGATCTCCACGAGGAATCAATTACAGAAAACCACATTTTGTCAGCAGTTCAACAAACAGGGCAAGGCTTTAATCATCAAAGAGGATTTAGTCCAATCTATAATCACTTTGAAAACAGGGCTGATGGAAAGCTTTGAATGTGTTGACCTTACACCGGAGAGTAAATGCTTTGTAGTTAAAGCTTTGTCTTTCTTCTATGATGTTTTAAACATGTATAGAATATAATATTTAGACTGTATTTCCAAAATACAATCATCATGCAGATTAAAATGTATGAGATCAAATCTGGCCTGTCATCTGTTTTCTTTTTGAGATGAATGTGCTGTATTTTATGCAAGGTCCTTGTTTAATAAAAACATAAAGCAAAGTGAGTCGTATGGATTCTATTTAGCAAGAGCCGACGACAGACTATTTTTGCTAGGTTTGACATTGCTGAATTGTTTTGACAATGACTTCATTTATAGATGCCGAACTAGTTACATATTGTGGCGTTTGATGCCATACTTTATTCTGATTGGTTGTAATTGTGATTTTCTATGAATTAAAAGGCTCCATGTGAACACAGATGTTAATTTTCATGTGATGCTCGCTCTTTAGAAGAGTTTGCAGATTCTGACATGCCCCCCTGCCCCCCCGCTCTGACGTCCCTGAGAGTGTGTGTGTGTGTGTGTGTGTGTGTGTGTTGACTGAAGTGAGCTTAATTTGAATTCATTGCTTTCAATCCGTGCTAGCATGTAAATGAGGCAGGAGACAAAGTCAGTGAATAAACTTCTAATAACCATGAATGACGAGTGTTTTTATGCTAACAAGCTGCCGCTGCACAATGACTGCAGAGCTGCCTGTTTCCGCTGGTTGCCTAGTAACACTCGCTGAGCCTGAGGACTGAAGAAGAGCTCGGTTTGATTTCTCTCTGATGGAAATTCAGACCTTACGTTTACATTTTGTTTTTTCAATCTTATATTCTCTTCTTGAAGGCAAGGCAAGTTTATTTATATAGCACCTTTCAACACAAGGCTTTTCAAAGTGCTTTACAAAAATGAAAGACATTAAGAGCATTTAGAAGTAGTGCAGCATAAACACATTATAAGAAAACAGGCCAAATCCTTAACAATTATTTCACTTGGTTGCAAGCGGGTTAGCTGATAGGAGCTAGATAGTTAGCTGTTGTTACGCAGGTGCTATTCTCATGTAGATAAAGTGCATTTTCTCACTTAATGGTTTTTGGAATCGACATGAGTTGTTAAAAAAGAACATATTCGAGTTAAAGAGGTAGTTTGGATCCCCTGAAGTGGGGTTGTGTAAGGTACTTAACAATTGTAAAACATATATAAGCAAAAGGCCATCCTCAAAAATCAATACCAATATAAATGTACAATGTAGAGCGAATCATTTAACCGCTTAACCTTGCCGTCAGACAGCCCTTTCCAACAGTGAACTGATGTTGTTGTCTCTTTAAATAGTGACATCACACTCCTGCTTATAGTGGCTAGCACTTCATTGTAGGTGATAGGCTTAGGAGCAGGACATCTCTAAGCACGACATAGCCAGCCAGCTAAGCAATCAAAGCAGACTGGGCTGTGGTTTCAGACAGAGGGTGAAAAGAAGTGCTGCAGTATGAGAAAAGTAAAGAGCTTTTTGAACATTAAAGCATGGAGACATGTCACAGGAGAGGAACAGAATACAAATATGAACCTGAAAAGAGAATAATTGAGCCCCTTTAAAACAACATTCTAGTTTATTCTGATTAGCAGTCTTCAACCGTTTACTTCTTTACTGACGGCGGCTATTGCATTTTCATTAGAACATGCTGTTGCTAGCAGCAACCTCTATTGATTTCATTACTGCTGCTCCTGATGAAACTGGTGCCACTGGTACTGCTCGCTTTAATGTCACGACTGGAACAACCACACTCCTGCCACTGGTGGAATTAAATCTCACTCGTATGGATGATGGAGAGTTCACTGAATACACACACACACACACACACACACACACACACACACACACACACACACACACACACACACACACACACACACACACACACACACACACACACACACACACACACACACACACACACACACACACACACACACACACACACACAGCACTGGCTTTATGCAGGGCAGTGTGAAGACTGTCAAACTATTCAGCTTTTCCTCTGTCTGAGGATATTACTTTTTTAATATAAGATCATTCTTTCTGCTCTATACGTGTGTGTCAAGTCTATTCAGTTGTGTGTGTTTAACAGACATATGCTGATGTGATCACTGCTGTGTTGCTACTGTACAAATGTATCCTGAATATGTGTATATATGGTGAACATCTCTGATGGACAAAACACATGCTGGATCAAAGGTGTGTGAGAGGGAGAGAGAGAGCAATGAAAAAAAAGGGCAGAGATACAAAAAACAATACTTTTGGGAGACTTCTCTGTATCCTTCTGGGAGAAGATGTTGGCGTCCTCTCTATAAGGAACTTCTGATTACATTAGAGCCACCTGTAAACCCCCTGACACGGTTCCTACCCAACTTTCTTTTACCACAAAAACCAAACTGGATTGCATGTCTGTCTGTCCTGGTAAAAGGATCCTTCCTCTGTAGCACTCCCCAAGAACACTTTTTTTTAATGGAAGTTTCTTTGGACATTTTTCCTCGTCCGATGTGACACATGTGTGATGTGTGGCTATATAATAAACTTTGATTCATTCATTCATTTTATCCACTAAACTACAAACCTCCTGTGAGGTGGTTATGTTTACTCCTTGTGTTTAAAGTTCATTGTTTTTAATCATATGTAATGTTGTATATGTGTATTCCCTCTCATTTGTCATGCTTTTGTAGTGCTAAATATATTAGCAAGCATATATTACACAAGTTAATCAACATGTTCTGTTTTGATGCACACACTGTGTTTTCGTTTGTTTACAACTAAAGCCTTCACACTAAAACATATACATGATAAAACATATATGTGTTTTGGAAGTGATAAGTTAATATGAACAGCAGCTGTATGCATAAACATTATGTATAGCTCCTAATGAACCGAGCCAAACATCGTAGAGCTCCTGCTGGTACAGTGCTGCATGAGTAACAGCGTGGCTAAGTAACACATTATTTTGCACAGCTGGCAGTGGAAGTTCTGACTGAATGCTTGTAAAGAGAACATTGCAAATGCACAAGACACTGACAATTAAAATGGCTTTACAGACAGTGAGAGTTGTCTTGAAGAAGGGAAAACACTACTATAGTACAAAAGCCAATCATAAGCACAATTTGACCATGACAACTGCATTTTCACATTGTGTCGAGTCAGCACTGCTAACAGTAGAGGTCTGAGTCAGCAGACATAAGCTTTTACTTTGCAGGATTTGAGGGCTTAAATCTTTCACCTCCTGGCATTAGAGCTGTCTGAGCCATCGGGATGCTTTCAGACATGTTTTCTGAAGGCGGTGCTGGATGACAAAAGGCCAGCTGTGATTTTAATTCAATGAAATGTGTGTTACTGTTAATACTTTCTGGTTATTGTAATTAAAAGGTTTTGGATGCTCATTGATTGTCTTTCTCTCTGCACTTCCCTTTCTTCCCGAGGCTGATTGATTATCATTTTATGTGTCTAAAGGCAACTAAAAAGGCAAAAGTGTGTGTGTTGTTGGCACATCGGAAATATGGTTATGTGACAATATAAAACATGAAATATTAGGGGCGGGTCTAGGGTTTTGGTTAGGGTTAGTAAAGTCGGTGCTAAAGTGGTTATGGTTAGGGACATGGTGAAACATTGCGTAGGAAAAACAAACAAACAAACAAGTGTGTGTGTGTGTGTGCGTTGTGCTGCAAAAGAAAGACGGTTGAAATGTTTTGCATAATCCTTCTCTATTGCTCTCTTGTTTAAATTCTGGTGAGCAACAGCTGTTACAATAAAACACACACACACACACACACACACACACACACACACACACACACACACACACACACACACACACTTTGTAGCATGTTCATCCCTGGTATCAATACCTCAACATATTTTTTTCCTAATAAATACACGATTATTTTGACAGTAAGTCTTCATTTAGGTTATAAAGTAGGCAAGTGTACCATTTACCTAATTGAACAATCAAACAAACACAGTCCTTTATTCTTATTCTTAAATAAAGATTACAAAAACAGTATAAACAATAGTTAAAAATATACTTAATTGTGGTAAAAAGCATCTACTGTACAATTTACCTTGAGCGGAGAATACTGCAGAACCAGAGCAGAGCCCATCTCTGACTCACCATCACCTTCCTGAAAAACTCAAGATGAAAATCACTGCTCCAAGAAAATCTGAAAGGGTGTGTGTGTGTACTAGACTGACTGCTTCCTGTATGAGCTGAAACGACAAAAGCTGTTTCCTCTCGACAGTAATGGACACATGAGTCTCACCCACCACACACACTCACTTCCTACGCTGCATGTACTGTATAACGCTGTTGCAGAGGAAGCTGCTGATGTTGGCAGCAGACTCTCTTTTCTTTGCTTTATATCCTAGAACACTAACTATTTTCTTATGCAAATTAGTTGCACGTTAATATAAAGAGACATGAATAAAGACTTGCCTGATGTGGATTCACTCCAGAGAACCTCTTACCTCTCCAACTGCAGGTTATCTAGTGTATTATCTAATGTGTTCATGTGTGTGGGACCAGTTGGGTGCATTCCAGTTCAATGTCCAGTTCACACTTGGCACCATTTTGCAGTCTAGATAGCTCATTAGCTGCAGAACATTAAACAGCATGTAAACATACTTGCAGATGACACTAGGGTCTACCGCCAGCTGCTGTCAATGTGCATTTAAAAAACCGTGTGTATTATTTACAACTACAAGAAGGGATTAGTAAGTGGGATTTCAGTTGGACTTTAAAGAGGAAATGCAATGTTAAACTCAATTTCCGTTACGTGTGCACTTACAGTACATATTAGCATCTGGAAGTCTACTAACACCAAGACTGTATGGAAAGACAGTGCAGTCAGTTTTCAGTGGGTTGCTTAATCGGACAAAATAGGATTAAACAAACCATTCAGATTTCGCTCTCCCAGCTAACTCAGGTTTATTAGATTAAATGTCCTCTAAGTATCTCCACCAACAACTCAAAAGCTACCATTGCAAAAAAATGTCCACGCCAATCAGAGCAGACAGGCCTTTTCTGGTTCAAAAAGGCTCTAAAACATTATCATATTTAGACCGCAAGAGAAAAAGTTAAAGCATTAAAGCATCTAAAACTTTACTTGTAGAAGACCAAAATACAAAGGTTAACCTAAAAATTAGCATCATGTGTCTCCCTTGAAATAAGTTGACACCATAAATGTATATAATTTGTGCTTAAGGAGCTTAATTTAGCAACTACATTCGGATATCCGTTTATACTCCACATTGGATCCACCTGCTGCTCAACACAGTCCTTCTGTGCTGTGTGGGTTGAACGGCAGCATCAGGTGTTATCAATGCTATTTCTAAAAACCACTGAAACACTGGGACATGAGCCAACATGGCACTGATCAATGAGATCATTAACCTTGAAAGACATTCATGATCATGGCTAAGTTGCTAAACAGAGGACATGTGTCACAATGACCTCTAGAGTGATTTTAATCAGAGTGCATCACTAATACAGTAATTAAAACATGGTCACACATCAAATCACCTCGGTTGCATTTAAGATTTGTCTAAACAATTACAGAGAAGAAGTAAATAAGATATTACTAACTTCTCTGACCGGTTTCCAAACTTTACCAAGGTAAAAATGGGGGATTTTAATACCAAGTTCACCCCTTGGGCTTCTCTTGTTGTAGATGTTTTTCTTTACATTTCATGAATATATAGTAGATTTGTTTTGATGTCAGCACTTTTGAACATGGAATTGACTTTTCTCTCCCTTTCTGTGTCCGAGATTTTGCCGACTGAGCATGTGTGTGTGTGTGTGTGTGTGTTGCATCCAGGACAGTGTATCATATGCACAAACACACACACACAGCTGGGCAACGACATTTGGCCTCATTTTCTACTCAGAGATAGAGAGAGAGGCGAGGCGGGAAGAAGAGACTAAATAAGAATGACAGAGAGAGATTTTATAACATGACAGACGGATGACCAGATGAACTGAGAGGGAAAGAAAGCAAACAAGAACAGGGACATGACTAAGGGAATGAAGTCATACAGAAATTAAAAGATTACAAGGGATGGAGGAAAGAAGATGAACTAAATTTGCTCATAATAAACATGTTCTAATGTCAATGTGACAATGGGTTGAATACAAAAAGAACAAAAGTTCTCTCGCACACACACACACACACACACACACACACACACACACACACACACACACACACACACACACACACACACACACACACACACACACACACACACACACACACTGTAAAAGCCAGATCTCTCAGTGTGTGGGTGTGTTCTTTCTCACAGGAATGTTGATCTGATAATGGGATTAATACTAAAAGCTCCTCCGACTGACTGTTTTCTTCCTCCGTGTCTTTCCAGGGTCACCGAGGACCGAGGGCATCAAGGCGTCAGACGTTCTTCCTGTGTTGAAGGAGAAAGTTGCCTTCGTGTCAGGTGAGTTCACTGCTATAGTAAAATCACATTCATCACATCATACTGTATACTGTATGCTACAGGTGTGTGAGACACATCCAGGTCTCTGAGGTCATAACTTGTTCACAAAATATCTTACAGTTGGTCTAAAACTCTAGTTTGGGTTTCATCGTACCAAAAGGTGTCAACCTAGAGAGTCTCCTGTTGAAAATCAACAAGAAATAAACAAATAGTTTCAGATAGAAAGATAGATAGCTTGTTAATCATTATATCAGCATTCGAACAAAACAAACATTTTAAACACACCTTCTTGTCAACAGTCTGGATCTACATTTCACCAATTTTACCAGGAATTCCAACGATGACCATAAAACCAGATTTAAGATTATTATTTTGTATCACTGTGTCACATTACATAACATTTAAGGTTGATTCATAATTCCTACAGGGGTCATCTCTGACATTTTCCTGAGTCATATTGGTGCATCCCCAAAATTCTTGTACTTCTTCTCACCTGTGAATGAGCCGATTGTACCTCTTTGACCTTCATTCATCATAAAATGTTCTTAAAATGGTCCAACGCTAACTTTCTCTTATACAGCACATTACCTTCAGCAGCTGGGAAACTGTTAGCAGGTCTCAGTGACTTGGCATTGCTCTGGACTGTCTCTGACTGAAGACCTTAGAGCGACAGTAAAGTGCCTTGTGAATTACTTTTTAAAACCCAAAACTTGGGAGTCATAAAATAAAATAAGGTCTGACACGTCCAGCACCTTCAGGAGTCTTAACTCAGCCGGCGACAGAAGCAGCAACTTTTAGCCTTTGGATGTTTATTAAATTCAACCCAGATCTCTAGCTGGTCTGGGACCTCCTCTGTCCAACTCCTCAAGGTCCACTCCTTCATCCCTGACAGTAACAAGTCTGCAAAACTAGGGGCAATGAAAGTTATCTTTAGGAGGAGCCACCCTCAGTGAGTCATCACACTTCACAGCGCTGTCAGCCTTTCAACCTTCAGGACTGCAGAAGAGATCACTGGTGTGGACCCGGACCTGCACACATCCTGAGACAGGAAGTGAAGCAGGGAAAATCATCACAGGCTCTTCTCACCTTGAAAATGACTCGTGTGAACTTCCCCTCCGGCGCTGCAGCAGCTCTCTGTGTGCCAAAACAAGCAGCGAGAGCAGATTCATGAACTGTTTCACTCCACATGGCATGGCTGAGTGTTCACAAACACTCAGCCATGCCATGTACTTGGATTTCTACGATGAATATTGCAATTTGAAACAAAAAAGGACGACAAAGAACCTGTTTTTGGTCCCCACTATCCTTTCTCTATCGTTTTTGTGACATGTCTCCATGCTTTAATGTTCAAAAAGCTCTTTATTTTTCTCATACTGCCTGAGCTGCAGCTCCTCTTTTCACCCTCTGTCTGAAACCAGAACCCAGTCTGCTCTGATTGGTTAGCTGGCCGGCTCTGTTAGAGATGTCCTGCCATTTAGCCAATGTAATGGAGCACTAGTCAATAGAAACGCGAGTGTTACATAGTGATGTCATTATGTAAAAACCCCAAAACCGATAATAGGGCCCTTTTTTAAATCAGCATTTTGTGATATATTACACGCAAGGCGATGTAAAACGCTCCATATTTTATTTTAACAGCAAACATTCCCTAGTTACAGTTTTTAATAATATTTGTTTGTTTTATGAGATATTTTGTCGACCAAAATATTTATAAATTACTTCTTAAAATCATAAAAATAAACACTATCCCTGGTAAAATGTTATGTTATAATGCAAAAACCTAAATCAAAATCTGAATAATGTATTCATGCTGTGGGGATATTAGGTAATAGTACAGCAAGAAGGTTTTAAAAATGTTGGCAATTATAAATACCTTGGAATACTTTACTGCATGCATATAGTATTGGAACGGGATATTTTCCTTTACTAATTGCTTGCATTGGTACAAGATTTAAGTGCTGTTTTTAAAATGTGTTGGCCTGGTTTTGGACTTCCATATTTTAGTAATGAACACCAGTGAAAAAGTTCCCCTGTAATTTGTTTAAAGGGAGAGACAAAGAGAAAGAAAGTGAGACAGTGATGTATGGAGAAGGCCAACAACAATCTGTCATCAAGATTCCTCCTTAGATTACAGCAGCGTTCTCCCTCCCAAAACACACACTTAAACACACTTAAATACACACAAACACATAGAGACCGATTTTCCACGACTGAGTAGCTGTTTCATAAACAGTGTGGTCTCTGTTTCTTACATTAATCTAACCAAAACATCTACACACACCATTTATCAGAGAGAGGGAGGGCGGGAGTTTGCATTTCGGATCCCTTTCGGAGAGTTTGGAGAGTGTTTACTGGCTGAATGTAGCCGGGGTGGGAGTTATGTTACAGATACAGAGATACTAAAGCTATTAGTGTGAAGTAATGTGCAGATTAACACTGCTACGGTCCGCTTGCTGATAATGCAGTGACAATGGTTTCATGGAGTAATGTCTGCTCTGTAATTTTAGTTCTTTAATGGTCACTCCATTGATTTTCCAGTATGTGTGTCATTTCTTATTTTAATGGACTTATCGTGTAGTGCATGGGAAAGAAATTACATGTATTTTTGTTCAGGCTGATGCTTGAATTGTAACTTGAACATAAAAAAGTGTTTCTTATCTACAACTGTGAGACCAGTTGTAACAGTAATCCGTCACCTTTTAAAAGAGCCATTTTGATATCCAATTTTAGTGAAATCTTGCTTAACAAAAGCCAAAAAATGTACACAATTATTCTATATAAATGACAAAATATTGTATTTCTCTCTTTCGCATTGAAAGAAACAGAGCACTGCTTGTAATGGACACATCCGGAAAAAAAGGACATTGCAAGATGAAAAGTTACAGGAATGGTCTAAAAAAATAAAGTTAGTTTCTGCATTATAAAGTAAAATTGAAGTGGGTGTGCCCAGCAGAAGAATAATTCCCCAATCAGTGCAGACAGCGGTGGTGGAGGTGGCTGATGATCCTGCTGAGACTGAAAGGCTGATGAGGCTGATTAAAATGATAAAGCTGATGAATCTGTGTCTGATTGGGAGGTGGAGGGGGCTCTCGTCACATCACCACTAAAGGCAGGGAGAGAACCACAGTTAAAGAGACACAGCAGCAGATGATAGGCTCACAATGAAGGTGTGTTGTTTTGCTGCTGGATGGATGGGACCCGCTGATTGACAGCGCCAGACAATACAGCTGAGGAAATTATGAGTTGGCATGTGTGAGAGGAGTGAATGGCAGGATATATGAGGGATAAACCAAAGGCCTGAGCATGCTTCATCATAGTATCCTCATCTGAACTCAAGCCTGAACTACAAGGTCCACACGTACTGCTACCAGCACTGTTACAAATACTGCTAGTTTTTTTCCTGCATCAACAACTGGTACTTCTGCAACTACAGTATTATTGTTTTGAGTAAATATGTCACTGTTTTGTCATGCCAATTAAGTTTCATGGTGAAGGATAAGCTATATTATGCTTTGGCTACCAATACTTTATTGTCAGGATAAATTCCCTTTTGGTCTTTATATAGAATGTATTGGTAAAGATAGGACTGCAGTTTTGACACAATGCAAATGTGGCGACGTTAATAATCAAGCTTATCATTTTTTCGACAGGTGGGCGCGATAAAAGAGGAGGACCAATCCTGACGTTTCCTGCAAGAAGTAACCACGACCGAATAAAACAGGAAGACCTGAGGAGGCTGGTGACCTACCTGTCTACTGTTCCCAGGTACACACACACACACACACACACACACACACACACACACACACACACACACACACACACACACACACACACACACACACACACACACACACACACACACACACACACACACACACACACACACTCACTGCTACATGTACCATAGATTCTCCATATCACCATGTACACAGGTTCCATCTTTCCCCTTGTTATCAATCCTGTTATTTATGACAACACCATTTAGTAACTAGACTTGTTAGTAGGCAGAGGGGCAGGGGGGGGGGGGGTGCATGTGGAGTGGCTCAGTGGTGTCCACGCTAAAAAACAAGCGCTCCTTTCTTCTTCATCACAGCAGCAGACCGAGAGCAGCATTTGATTTGCATCAGCATGAAAGCTGCAGTGTTTGCAGCAGACAGCGGCGCACACACTTCACTTCAAGTCCATTTATTCCTGCCGCTCCTCTTCACAGTGTGAGGATGTTGCAATGAAGGAGCTGCTCTACAGAAAACTGTTTGAATATCACTCAGTCCATGCACTTTGGCTTTCGGAATATAAACAGAAAAGTAAAAATATATAATCTTTGGACGGCAAACTGACTAAAGGAACACATTGACAGTGTCCCTGAATTCAACAACAGAGTTTTTAATCTGGTCTTTTTGATCTAGGGCCTGACAATAGTACAATATACAACTCTGGAAAAGATTAACAGTTTAACAGTTTTCTTAAATCTTTATCTCTACATGTATGTCAGCCATTCCAGGGTCTGTTGAATTCCAACAGAGAAAAAATATATACTCAAAGACATATCTATAAATATTAAAATAAGGGGAAATTATAATGCTGAATTGGTCTCTTCATTTTTTCGGCGGCTGTATATCATCGTAAAAAGTGTCTGTTATATACGGGATATGGTTTTCTAAATCGCGTCTATCACGACTAGACTAGGCTTATATTAATTTCTCTATAACTTCACATAAAAAGGTATTGTCATTTTGCACTAAAGTTTTTAAAATGAGCAAATACTGAGTAGAAGATTTTCTTAATCTACTTGATACTAAATCTACTAAAACAACTACAATATGGTTATTTCATATAGTCTTTTTATCTAATGAATTACCATAACACATGCTACAGCTCCGGAAAAGATTAAGAGACCACTCCACAGTTTTCTTAAATCTTTATCTCTACATGTATGTCATATGTTTATAGAACACAATACAAATAATAATAATAATAATTTAACTCAAAGACATATAGACCTATAAATAATGAAACAAGAGAAAATGATAATGCTGAAGTGGTTTTTTCCACGGCTGCACATTGTGTATGTTATGTATCAATGCACGTTATCAACATAAGAAGGACCTAGGCCCGTCCCTACTCTGTTCCTGAAACCTCATTCAGTTGGTTGCATGTAACCACATCTACCTGGCCGCCTAAAGCTCAGTGTGTTTAAAACTGGGCGAACCCAAAATCAGTATTATCATCTGATCCCAATCAGCCGCGCTCTGATTCCTCCTGCTAATCGAGCTGCTGTTTCCATGGTGATGTGAGGAGTTTGTGCTTCCCTGAGGGCCGAACTATAATGGATGTGCTTTTGTTGAATTTATAATAATAGAGGTTGGGTGTAAGTGTGTGTGAAGGTGAGGTTATTTCAGTATATTTTTACCCTCCAATCAGTCAGCAGCTGAATTTAAGGTCATTAGACTCCAGTTTACACAGCTGGCTCTCTGCACTGGTTTCACAGCGGCTACTGGTCACCAGTGACCATGAAACGTGTCTAATCACATGTCCTTTTAAACAATATTTTGACTTATTCAAATTGAAATTCTAGTGTAGTATTTAAATGTTTTTGTGTCCAAATGGACAGACAATTATAGCCTATGTTATGTGTTGCATTCACTGCACAGCCCACATGTACACATCACTTAACATGCCCCACTAAATCACCATCTGGAAGTCATTCTGGTGTCTCCAAAATAACATTTATTTACATATGTGAATGGGACCCCAAACAGATCTGAAAATATGTATTTCAGTGTTTGTGTTTTTTGCTTTCAGGATACTAATCTGATCTGAATCACATGTAGCCACAATTAAAACTGAATTAATTTGATGAGGTGATGTAAGAGTTAAAGAGATAGTGTACCATTTATGGAAACATGCTTATTGGGATGGCTCTTATGTCTGTCTTTTAGATATGAGGCTGCTGGAAGTGTATGGTTAGCTTAGTTTAGCACAGAAATGGAAAAAAAGTGAGACCTAAGGGAATCAGTTAATCGGGTTGGGAAAAATTCATAATTCTCCTCAAAAGGCATATATATATATTTTTAAATACCGCGTCATTAAGGATCAGTACAGACTTCTGCCTCGACTGCTTTCTTTTTATAATTAGTCTGATGAAACAGACAAGGATTAAGCAAGCTTTCATTTAACTCATTTCTCTGTTAAGGATTTTAAAGCTAATCTAAAATGTTGTCTTAACTTTTCCTCCCTCTCTTTCTGCACATCCTGTCTCTCTGCTCAGTGAGGATGTGTGTAAACGTGGTTTCACCGTCATCATCGACATGCGTGGTTCTAAGTGGGAGCTGATCAAGCCTCTGCTGAAGACGCTGCAGGAGTTTTTCCCCGCTGAGATCTGTGTGGCGCTGATCATCAAGCCGGACAACTTCTGGCAGAAACAGAAGACCAATTTTGGCAGTGCGAAGTTCTCCTTTGAGGTCAGAGGGTGTTTTCTTTCATCCAGTCTCTTTTCAGATTACATGTTTTTAGACAAAACTAATGTTTATCCTATATTGTCCTAACTGTGAAAGGATTGAGTGCTAAAGCAGTAGGTTAAGATAAAATAAATCTAGGAAGGCATCATAAATTCCCGTTTGCTTCTGGCTTCTCAAACGATATTGTCTCATTTTAATGTAGCACTTTTTTTAAAGGCAAATCCCCGTTAGTCGTCCAAAAAATCTCCTAAGATTGTCTGGTTTTATACAAATTTGTGTGTTTACATTGTCTGGATGTGTAGAAAAATAAGCAAGTAGATATGTCCGGGCTACCTCGGATAATGCAAATGGTTCCCCTCATTTAAGCAGATTAGTTTAGTCGATATAACAATTTGGAAAGTTGTTTTTAAAGTACAACAAAGTAACATCTATTCAAACCATAAACACCCTGCATTATATTCATACTATATAAATGAATAAGCAGAAAGTCACATGTAAACTATTCTCAGAAAACAAAAGATGAATGCTCAATAGAATAACGTATCCTGGTTTATCAAAATGTTTAAGAATCCAAAGCCCTTCTATTGTCTTGATTTTACTATAGTTGCAGAAACATGGCATTTTCTGCATCATTATTTCTTACTATGTGTATCAGATCTTCATGGGGCCACTGGTTTTATGACACAACCTGGATGATCTGTCACGGCTTAAAAACAGACATGCATTTTGATGTTTCTCTTCGATATTTGTACGTGTGTATCAGACCAGCATGGTGTCAGTCGAAGGTCTGTCTAAGCTGGTGGACCCCTCCCAGCTGACGGACGACTTTGAAGGCTCTCTGGACTACAACCATGACGAGTGGATGGAGCTCAGAGTCTCTCTGGAGGAGTTCATCTCCAACGCTGCTCACCTGCTGTCCCGACTGGAAGACCTGCAGGTGGGGGGGTGGACCGATACATGAGCAGATGCATGAAGGGTCAGATTGATGAACAGTCGGATGGTTTGAAAGCCATTTGTGCCTACATGAGGACATTTTTCTGTGTGTTGCAGGAGCTTCAGTCCAAGAAGGAGTTTCCTGCAGATGTGGAGGGATCTCGTCGGTTGATAGATGAGCACACACAGCTGAAGAAGAAGGTAACTGAGCTAACTGTAGAAACATTTAAATAGAATAGTTGCATTGCCATTAGCTGGGTCGAAGCCTGCAGACCTCTTTAATAAGTATCATCATATTTTCATTCGTTCCATACAACATTGATTCACTTTAAGTACTTTTGTCCCTCCCCGGTAGGTGCTGAAGGCTCCAGTGGAGGAGCTAGACCGGGAAGGCCAGAGGCTGCTGCAGTGTATCCGATCTAGTGATGGCTTTTCAGGGAGGAACTGCATCTCAGGCTCTGCTGACTTCCAGAGTTTGGTGCCCAAGGTACATTCACTCCAGCTGGGATTATAGACAGTTAATGAGTCTCCACAAGTATATCATCTCTTAAAAGATCCTGTTTTAATTAATGATACAGTAGGGATTAAGGGAATATAAATAACAAATACGACGATTTTCTGTCAACATGAAGAATGGCAGTAAATACCAAACACAATATTAACTGAGCTAACCAAATAAATAACACAGATGAGTCACTTTAACCAATTATGAGGATGAATCTTGATACTCATACCCACATTCTGAATGTTACATCATTAAAACGTGTGAACACACAAAAAACCCGCTATATCATAATGCATGATAAGTGCATAGACCTTGTCACCTGGCCCTCAGCTTGTTAGAGTCTCTCGTTATTGCTAATGAGAAGAAGTCGCTGCATGCTAGCTTGTTAGCCGCAGGAATCCACAGGAATAGTTGTCAGAGAACGCAGTGAGTTCATTGCACAGGATGTTTACATAAAGCACATACTGTACTGTACGAAACTGAGAAGATGCATTGTTTTAAAGACATGCAAACAACAACACTGTAGGAATTGACAAAGAATAAACATTATAAGTATAAAGTAGTAACCTCTTTGCAAGTTAAGTGTTATACCTTTAAAATTGGCATGAAGTATACAAATCAGAATTACCGTCAAACAACTGGAGGATAACATATATACTACAGATGTTCTAGTTCAGTACATAAATGGCGTGTTTCCCTCATGATTTTAAAGACAACAATCAGTCCAGTTGCCCTACACCCTAAATGGTTAAGCAATCATAAGAGACATCATCTTACAATTCTTATTCCTTGATTTTTTCCCAGGTGGCCAGTCTGCTGGATAAGCTCCACTCCATGCGGCAGCATCTCCATCAGATGTGGCACGTCAGGAAGCTGAAGCTGGACCAGTGCTTCCAGCTGCGTCTGTTCGAACAGGACGCCGAGAAGGTGAGTCACACCTGAGCCTGATGACGATGAGCATAAATTATCTCTAGCAGTGGAAGTGTAATATATCAGATCAGTCCGTTCTGTCAACACATCGTAATGAGGTAGCTTAATTAAAATAGGTTAGGTCAGGAAAATAATATTTGCCAAACTCTTGACTTTAGTTAATGATAATTGATTAATTGTGTCTTCTCTTCGCGTTACCTTTGCTGAGGGGGTTGGATTCATTTAGCAACATCATCATCCAGTCTTTCCTCTTTAGCTTCCTCCTTACCTCCACCTTCTTTCTGCACATCTGTTTATTTTCTTGCCTCTAATTCAGTGTCAAACAGTGTTCTTATGTTGTGTCTTTTCCACATCTGCATTGCTCTAAATATCTCCGGAAACTCCTCAGTGGACTGAATGAATTGGCCTGTTTATGTAGACATAGGAACTCAGTTAGCAGATAATCCAACGGAAAATCAGCCGTCCTCTCTTCACCTAAACCAGCTGACTGATTAGCTGTGGTTCTGGCTCAAAGCCTGGAATCCATTTTTCATTATCATAAACATGCAGAAATATCTCAATTTCAGAGATGCTATACATAGAAAGATCCCACTCTCTGATTTGATGTTGGTATTGAGGGTTATTCAGGTCATCTGGAGTGCTTTTAGTCTGTAAACACCACTCTATCGCTCAAAGAGAAACTACAAAAACACTGAAAATCATCTAAAAATACATAATTAATTTCTGCAAACGGATCAAACTTCCAACAGAAGTCAATAAACATTGAATAAAGCAAGCATAAATACAATTCAATGAAGTGGGTTCAGTGGGTCTTACGTTGGCTCTTTAAAATATAAAGAGTCTTAGCAGCCTTCAGGTCTTTACGGGAGGCTGTTCCACAATTGTGGGCTGTAAAATATGGGTCTTTGTTTGAATTTTGAACAAAACAAATACAGATTATCCAGCTGACAGAACTCTAGAGATGAGTTTAAGCGAGGACATGGATCCAGGATGGCTGAAACAAGTTAACCCACAGCCCCGCCTCTTACCAACAGAGATGTGTTTGGTGGAACCTTAAGTGTTGTTGATGGTAGTGCACACACACACACACACACACACACACACACACACACACACACACACACACACACACACACACACACACACACACACACACACACACACACACACACACACACACCGAGGGGCGTCAGCTGACTTGACGTGTATTCCATACAGAAATCCGCATGCAGGAGCCGTAAATATTTACTGTAAAGCAAACAGAGAAAATGAAACAGTTTTGGCCTCAGTGTTGTCATGCTGATGGTCTGCTGCAGGGTGGGGGGGGGGGGGGTGTGTGTGTGTGTGGACCCGTTTACACCGTGGGAAACACTCAGTGCTCGCAGGGAAACAGTCAGACCTGACGAGGTGTTTGTCCGCGGTGAAATCACTGCTGGAGGAATGACTGTGTAGTAACCATGGTAACCACACGGCCTCCATCTGTCTGCAGAGATTGATTGAGATGGAGAAGCAGGCGTGAAGGTTGTGCAGTTCTCTTCGGCTGCACACTGATCAGCGTGTGAAGAGGGAAGCTGAAAGTGACGCTCCTGTTTTTAAAGCATCACTCCTCTGTTTGTTAACCCCCCCCCCCCACCCGCTCATGTTTACGTTATTTTGGCCGCAGTTTCTCTCCGTTATGGCAACGTTTTACTCACAAACCTGATTGTAGACACACACGGTTAGTCAGCGCCGCCGCTTGAAAACGCTAGACAATAATGTTATGAACTTTGATACAAATACTTCATGCAAAGGCTCATATCAAAGGATGAAATACAGTTTTAGGACTCGGTATTTGTGTCTGCTAATGACACGTTCCTCCTAACATGCCGAGATAATTCCTCAGTGTTTTATTTCAGTGCGAAACTTCATTCTTGACCTTGGAGACGGTAGTTCTACAAATAAAGCTCCTCTTACTGACATTTAACCGCAGAACGTTTTTAAACTGTCAAACATCAGAGTTTGACGCACATGTGATTAATTAGATATGATTTTCCAAGTAAGCACGATGTCATTGCAATGGGATAAAATAAATGAATGTGTAGGATAGTTTGTAATGTTATTAATGTTGCATTATGTTGTGTGTGTGTGTGTGTGTGTGTGTGTGTGTGTGTGTGTGTGTGTGTGTGTGTGTGTGCAGATGTTCGACTGGATCAGCCACAACAAGGAGCTGTTCCTGCAGAGTCACACAGAGATCGGACGGGGATACCAACATGCCGTGGAGCTGCAGACTCAGCACAACCACTTTGCTATGAACTCCATGGTAATGTCGGCAAAAATGTTACCCTCACATTACATGACTGTAGTTCTCAATAAGAGGTTGCAGTCATGATCGACAAACATCCAGGCTTTGTGCAAGAACCTGTTTATCTAACTGTTAAAGCTCACTCCCAAAATCCCCAGATCTAAATACATTTTTCTCCTTGTACCTTTTAGAAATATTAATCAATATAGACGGGTCCGAGTGTTAGAGATATCCTGCAAAAATATAGCTTTAGAAATGTCGGCCTACTGTTGAATATATTTTAAAAAACACGTCACTCAGCCTGTGGTGTTCAAGTCTGTGTCTTCTTCTTCCTAGAATGCCTATGTAAATATCAACAGGATCATGTCGGTGGCGAGCCGCCTGGCAGAGGCCAGTCACTACGCCTCCACACAGATAAAACAGATCTCCACTCAGCTGGATCTGGACTGGAAAAGTTTTGCTGCTGCACTCGACGAGCGCTCCACCATCCTCGCCATGTCGTCTGTGTTTCACCAGAAGGCTGAACAGGTGAGAAGATGTGAAGAATAATCAAACAGAGCCTTTAATTCTGAATTGGCAGAAGTGAGAACAAATCTGTAGGCACATCAGACTCCTCCTCTTAACCTGTTGTAAGGACCTCCCCTTCACATCTCTCTCATTAGAGGAGACGCTGCTCCACTGCTTGTCTTCGGTTGCTGATTTGGCAACTATGTAATCTAGGAATCTCTGCAGCAGCATATCCAGAATGTAAAATGCAAATGGGACATTTTGAGGCGTCTGATTATATTTAATAGATCAAACTGCTCCACTGCTGATTCTTGGAAGGTTGACATGGCAACAGATGAAGCTTGTTTGATTCCTACTGGGCTCTTGACATCAGCTACAAGTGTTCGACTGAGAGAGCTGGAGATGAAAGAGGGAGAGAGGGAGGGACAGAGGGAGAGGGAGAGAGAGGGTGGTGGCGGCAGAGAAGGGATTTGCTGAGATAGACTAATGAAAAACAGAGGAACAAAAAAAGTGTCAGGATGAAAGATGAGAAGATGAGAGATCGGGAAGGGAAACACAAGGGAGAGAAAATTGGCAAGTCTGCCGAGAGAATAAAAATTAGAGTGTGAAAATGAGAGGTTTAATGAGGTAAAGGCTTCTCTTCATCGGCAAACACATTAACCCTAAATTACCTCAAGAATAGCAACACTAACATCCTCTAGAGTGTTCATTCATGAAATATATGTACCCATTATGTACAAATGTCCCAAGAGTGGCATTAGAGGAAACATCACATCTTAATTCAAATCAAAAATATATGAAGATGGGATTCCTTTTTTCATCGTTTGACCTAAAACTTACGTTTTGTGTTTTATCAGGTACTCATAACCTCTCAATGTCTCTACTTTAACCTGCTATCATAGAATAATAAATGGTCTAATATGAAAAAGTGGGCTAACATGCATTCAACATGTCCCTGTGACACCCAGTTGCCAAAACACATAGAATAATTAGACTCCATTGCATTAGGATTAATATATACTAAATTTCATGGCATCTAGCCACCATTCTTTGGCCTTACACTCAGAAAAATGAGTCCCAGGACAGATGATTGTTGAATGCTGCAAGCATATAAGGAATGTGCAGAGCTGTTAGTTAGATTAGCAACGGTAAATGTAGAAAAAAGTCAACATAACATTGGAGAGTATTAATTCATATGTGTTCTTAGATTCAATCCCATATGAAAACACACATTTAAGGTCTTACTTTCTGTCTGTCTGTCTGTGTCGCTTCCTCAGTTCCTGTCGGAGGTGGATGCCTGGTGTAAAGTGTGCAGTGAGGGGGGGTTACCGTCCGAGATGCAGGAGCTGGAAATCGCCATCCATCGCCACCAGAGTCTGTACGAGCAGGTGACCCAGGCTTACACCGAGGTAAACCAGCAGCACAGCTAACTACATAACCGCAGCCCTATTCACATGGACCTTGTATATCCAGGGGAACTTAACACCCCAACCCACATCTATATTTGCTGCAGCTACAAGTACAAACAAAGTTACCTGAACCTGGAGAAAATAAAGCAATAAGCTGAAGCTCCTCTATGTTTTGATGTAAATCAGTAGAACAAGTTATAACATCATGTTCTCTGTACTGTTAACACAAGCATCTTTGAATACTTGAAAGCAGTGTGTGCTGGAGCTGCTCTTTGTGCTATTGCTTTAAGTAAGACAAAAAGGAGTGCCTGTATTAAATGTTCTACCTCCAGATCAAAGCAATAGCATGCATTGGACCTTGGTTTTGAATTATCTTCACAACTAATCATGTACAGAATACTTTAAAGCTTGTTTTCCTTCTGCATTTTCTTATGTAAATATTTTTTTCCAGTAAGATGTCTTAATGTTTACCAGCCAAGGAGTCCAAAAAATCTCTGAAAAGGTTCCTTCTCCATTTAAGCAGTTAAACAATGATTTAAATGTAGGACATATTTGTCTTAAAATGCACATGAACATGGACCAAAGGATGTTTCAATCAGGACACAACAACAACTCTTGACACTGTTGTTTGGTTTTTAATGATCTTTTCTGATGAAAAACTATTAAACTTTATTTGAACATCAATTTCAAGAACAATGCAATCCAAAGTGATTTACATAGGACATAAAATCATTAAGACAAGATATAAAATAAACAGCAACCACCAATATCTCATGCCTTGCAGAAAAGGAAACAGAGCTTACTGCTTATGTGGACGCAGTGGTTTCAGTTGTGGGTTTGCATGTGCAGTTAGCAGTAAGAAGAGAAATGCTGATTCAGAAAGTTTATATTTATATGAAGGAGACGATGCAAAACATGCTTTCACTAAGAAAACGTTGTACCCCTTCTATCTTTATGTCTCTGTCTAATCTCCTTTCTGACCTACCTGTCTGTTTGCAGGTGAGTCAGGATGGTAAAGCCTTATTGGACGTCCTCCAGAGACCTTTGAGTCCCGGCAACTCTGAATCGCTGACAGCCACTGCCAATTACTCCAAAGCGGTCAGTGTCATTTTCTTTGTTGGTGTGGGGGCTTCTTCTGCTAGTCAATGACAAAAGAGGGGACATCTTTAAGTAGTTTCAATTAACTTAAAAACACATCAAATGAATTACTGTGTTGCATTTGTATGATTTTGCAGGTTCACTGCATCCTGGACGTGGTTCACGAGGTTCTCCACCATCAGCGGCGTCTCGAGAATATTTGGCAGCATCGAAAGGTCCGACTGCACCAGAGACTGCAGCTGTGTGTTTTCCAGCAAGACGTCCAGCAGGTACACACACAAACACTCACACTCAGTGCAAGCAAGAGAAATAAAAACATGAGGAGTGTGTTAGTGGGAGAGAAGAGGGAATATGTTGTTGGTTTTGGATGTAAACGTTGGTTTCTCCAAAGAGACAGCTTTATAGGAACAGCGAGAAACAATATTTATTCACACATTACAACTTTATATGAAGTTTACAGTTCACTGTAAGGAGTTTGAAAGCGATTACCTAAACATGGAGGTTAGAGAATTTGAGAGTAGAGCACGTAATCTTGTTTGTAAGCATGTGATCAAGTAAAAAGACGTCTGTGTCTTTCTGATAAATTATACGGAGCAGAACCGATGAGAAACACTACAACACGTTCATTCATCTCTGCTGTCCTCTCGCCCCAGCCTAACCGTGTGTAATGTGAGAATTCCTGAGATAAAATACTTCACTGGTACCACTGCTCATATTTCACAGACGAGCAGACGGGTTTTTGTTTTTTAAAGGTGTCAGCCCAGATTCCTGTAGATTTTATAGATAATAGTTTGCTCAAAATGATTTATGAAGGGCAGTTATAACCAGCAGACTGGATGCCATTAATGGGGGTGGAGGAAGTCTTGTTTATTACATTTCGTTCTTTAATGTTATTGTGGGTTTGACAGTAATGCAGTAGGAATGAGGTACAACCAAATAATACCACTGGCATCACTGCAACCTCTGGAATCTCAGTTAAGAGTCCACATGTGCCTCTCTCTAGAGAGTGTTTCCCCTCCAAAATGATGAACATAAAGTACAGTAACAAGGGCACAGAGTGTATCTAATGCAGAACAGCTGAAACTGAGCCCCGGCAATATCATCTGCAGAGATTCAGCCACTTAGGTTTGAACAATATAGAAATAGAAAACGTTTCCTAACTTACTTCTTTATTAAACTCAGCACATTGCAAACTCAGTGAAGTGAGGTTTTGCAGTAATGACTACATTGAGCAATGGCTAAATTAATAATTGTCTTTTTTGTTATCATAGACTCGTTGTTACAGTGTCAAAAAGCACCTCGATATTGGCAGATGCTTGACCACTTTGTTTGGTTAATTTTATATAGGCTAACCAGTGTAGCATAAAACGTGGCTGACTTGCCATGCAGCAATGTAGCTAACTAGCTAGCTGTAGTGCTAGTTTGCTAATTCCACTATGCTCTAAGCTAGACCGGAAAATGAGCCAAACTACAGGCTGGTGGCCAGGAGGAGAGCTGGATCTAACAGTATCTCCATCTAACTCCCTTGAGTGTGTCCAGGAAGAGAGAATTAGGGCGTGAGATGCCCTACTAAATCCATAGATGGACGTGCACCATGCTACATTTATATGTGTCCCAAGAGAGACTGTGAGAAAGTGTTACAGAGAGGTAAATAGACAATGAGAGAAGAAAAAAAAAACTGGTGCATGAAGAAGAGATCGTATCAGTAGGTTATAAATTCATTGAAACAAGAGCTTTGCCAACTGTACTGGTCATGCATCAGTTTCTATGAGACCCCAGAGAGAGACAAAGAGACACACACAGAGGGCGAGAGACATACGTGGGAAGTGAGACAAGGAGCAAGTGAGAGAGTAAGCTCATACCAATAGACTATAACTCACCGTGAACAGGGCTTCTCCAACCAGAGTTGTAATGCTAGGATATATGTGACCCCAGAGAGGAAGAGGCAGAGATGCACGAGTGGAGGCTGAAAGAGAACATATAGGATTTAAAGTTTGATTTGGCAGATTTAGCCTCGCATTCAAACAGAGTTGGAAGGTAGGATAGGACTTTGTATGTGCTCTGACCTTTCTCTGAACTCTTTGTGGCTGCAGCTGCAATGACTACACCACACTGATGTCATGAATTACAACACCGTTCATCCCTAATCTCTGTTCCTCAAAAGCCAAAAAAGTGCTTTGAGATGAGAGGAAGAAGAGCTCAGATCTTCATACCTTGAACTCTATAACATAAGCAAAAGGACAAAGTACAGCCACTGGTTTATTCTTTAACACATTTTATTCTCTAAGATAATCATATAGTTGTTGTTTGTTGTATCTTAATTAAAAAAATACCTGGTAACCATATCTGTCAAATAAATGTAGTGTCAGAAATACAGTTTCCCTCTAAGTGTGGATAGTCAAGGTAGCAAACAAAGGAAATAATCTAGATGAGTCCATCAGAATTGAACAATAACATGCTTGAGTAAAAGCACCTGATGTAGAGATGTATTCATGTGGAAACAAGCCTTAAAGGTGTTGTTTATTCAGCATTTTTTAGCAGTACATTTCAAGTGTTTTACCTGTTTTGTGTCTGTGAAATTGTTGTTTTTATGTTGGCTTTTGGAAGAATGACCCTCAAAAATCCTTTAAAAAATCAAATCAAATCAAGGACAAATGCTCTATTTCGCAATAGTCCAAGAGAAAATGTGTTTTTTTTGCCTTGTGATTTGATGTTCTCTAAAATGTAATATGTTTTTCCTTGGCCCAGAACACATGCTTCAATGCCAGACTGAAAAACTGAATACCCAGCCCCCTTTTTAGCTAATTAATATCATAGCAAGGGATGGTGCCTGCCAGTCGTCTGCCAAGCGCATCAATAAAGGTCTGCAATAGTCTAATGCTACAGAATTTCAACATCCTCTCCTTCTCGGCTGCAGTGACCTAAATTTCCCACGGTGATCATGGAGGTTTCATCTCCTCTATTCATAATTCACGAGGTCTGAGACCATTTTGTACTGCTGATCTGACTGTACACTGTCAGGAGCAGAGGGTTCAGCAGGTTGCCTTTAATCCTCAGTGTGTGTTAGGAGATGATGTAAAGGTGATCTTTGCGTGTCCTCTCTTCTCAGGTGATGGACTGGATAGAAAACCACGGCGAAGCTTTCCTCAGCAAACACACTGGTGTTGGGAAATCCCTTCACAGAGCCCGAGCCCTGCAGAAAAGACACGATGACTTTGAAGACGTAGCTCAGGTAAGTCTGTTTGTTTATATTAGCTCCCATCCAAGCATTATTTCTCCAAAGATAAAGACTGAATCACACGGGAAAAAGCCACAAGGATCAAAGCTTGAACTCCACGTTGTTTTTCCTTTTCTCTGCTGTTTTTCTTTGAACAGTGGGATGAGTTGACACTGCAACATTTGACTGTTGTACTTGAACAGTAAATCAGTTCTGCAGCTCATGTTTTCGGTACTGAAGTTGAATTTCTAAGAGCACATTTATCTGTAAGAAGATGATAATATTGAGGAGGTTTTCTTACCTTCTTGAGCTCAGGAGTCAGTTTAAGTCCATGTGTGAACCCTCATTAACAGTATCAACTTTACACATCTACTCCTATGATGTACATTTTGAGGGTAGTAGCTTGTTTTCATCAATGTTTATTCACTTGCCTTTCGAACATCTGTTAGTAATCTCCCTTGATTAATCCCAAATTTCCAAAAAAACAC
Organism: Eleginops maclovinus; assembly: GCF_036324505.1. NCBI lineage: Eukaryota > Metazoa > Chordata > Actinopteri > Perciformes > Eleginopidae > Eleginops > Eleginops maclovinus. The sequence goes on from NC_086355.1 coordinate 5,626,589, forward strand.
CATGCCTGGTGGCAGCAGGAAGCATGAAGACATGCCTCTACGTAACCATTTATGGTTACAAGCCTTTCCTGACTAATCTGCAGAATATGTTATCCATTCCTGAATTTTAATACTACAGTTTATCATGTATGAGACGCTGGAGTGCAGGAGCTAGATTTTTGGTGATAAGGATGAAAACAAAACAAAGAAACACGTTCGAGCTCACGTCAGAGATTTTATAAAATGTCAGAGGGAATGTGGCTTGTGTGCAAAGTCAATGCTGGTATGAAAAGGATTCAATCATAGTCAAATAAAATATAAAACAAACACTAGTGACATTTTTCAGTTGAATATTGAATAGACATGATTATTGCAGAGCCCTTTTTTCTTTGAGCCTCAAAATTTGTTCTTCATCACTTTATACCAAAACTGTCAGTACAGCCTGCTTAAAGAATCATGGAGGGGTTATATATCGGCTCGTATACAATGGAAACCTTGAGGGGCTTTGAAGTGGATTGGTTGCTGTAGGTGCGTGATGTTCTTCTTTATTGAAGTTGTCAGTTGTCTGGTTTGATTTGTTTTAAAGTCCTCAGATTGCAGACATATGTGCGTGTGTGTTCATTTCAAAGCCTTTCTTTAGAGACTGACTGTTATCATCAAATCTTTACTCTCGCTGCTGCTCTATAATAAGCCTGAACACATGCACACTGCGTATCACCATGGTGTCAAGCCATATTCTTCTGCTCTTTTCCTTCCCCATCTTGTTCTCGTCATTTTTATTTAGTCTTTTTGAGCTTTTTTTTTTCTTGCGTAATGGCGCTGACCTCCGAACACCTTTCCCCACTTTCCTCAGCCGATCAATCTGTTGCATCCTTGAGGCTTTCTCAACAATTTGCACCATCCTGAGTGCTTTCTAATCGTCGAAAACAACTAAATGTGGTTTATTATATCCTCAAATCAGACTAGCAGGGCACTCAGAAGACCCTCGCCAAGGCCAAAGGCCCTTTTACCATCGCAATGTTTACAAAAGTAAGAAACAATTTGTGTTCCTCTGCGAGATTTGGATTTGCTCCAAAAAGTAATGGGTTCTTCCTTAACCCATGCTACACTTTCCATTGATTTTCATAAAAGTCAAACTTACATTTCTTTCGTAATCCTGTTGATAAACAGACCAAAAACATAACCTTTTTGGCGGATGTAATAACAGCAATCAGAATCCATTTATCGATAAACACTCCCTACTTCAGTCAGAGGAGTTTCAGCGAAGTGATTATCCTATGAAAGAATGAGTGTGAATCCTATAAAGAGTATGTAGCCGTGTAAACTGATGTTTACATTCTGGATTAGGATTACCCTTCATAACATGCTGGATCAGCATTATTAGGGTCAGGCGCTCTGTCTCAGTTTCTCCCTATTCGTTCCTCAATTAGCATTTTTTTTGCAGTGTTTTGCTGGTAAAATTCCCTCCACTTAGTAATATACATAACATTAATACATGAAACGCCTTTAAGATACATGCCAAAAGATGAATATGTAAGCATGTTTACCCAAAATGAGTGTTTTATACAAACACATGCTAGGACTTAATGAGTGTGTGTGGGGTGTGTGTGTGTGTGTGTGTGTGTGTGTGTGTATAGTGTGTGTGTATAGTGTGTGTGTATAGTGTGTATATTAAACATGGTGAGTTTTTATAAAAATGTAATCCCCATTTACCTTCATTACCGCTAGTTTATTTTTAGCTCTCCTCGTCTACATCAGATTAGATGCTTCACCATGAGGTCAGACCAAACATCAAACAGAAAGACCCAAAACTCATTTACTCTCATTAAAGTCTTCATTCTGCAGCTTCTTCTAACTGCCGTAAATCTTAGTTTCTCTTGGGAGGTTAGACTAGACTTTAACTCTTCGAATACCAACATTGAAAGGTTGATAGGGACAATAGAGGGTCATATGTTGAACTGTGCATGTTAAGTAATTGGTTTAATATAAACAAAAAATACATATTTATTGACTTATCTAACAATTTATATATTTTTATTTTGCTGGGTATTAATTAAATTGCATTAGGTCCCAATGTTACATTTATTTATTCATTATTTTATTTAATATATTTATATTTTACATTACCATTGAGCCGATAATTCATTCGGTTAATTTCTTTTAATTTTCCTTTCAAATTATTCATTTATATCTGTCTTAAAAAGTCAGTTTTGGTATATTCAGGTGACAGGGATATTTCAGTCCCCCCCCCCTGCTGTAATCCTCATCCTAAACCACAGCAGTCATGCATGAAAAGTAATAATCTCTTGTAAATTATAATCTTTATCTCCTGTTTAATCCCTCTGAAATGTGAACCATCCAGACTGTAAGCTTTCCTCCCAGACTCATATTCTTGAATAATTGGGTTCATAATGCAATATCTATTTCTAACTCCAGCACCACACCCCCTGAACCGCCTGTCACAATAAAATATCTCACATGTAATTTTTCCTGAAGTTCAATTTTCCACTGGTAATCTCTCATATTTACCAGAATAGACTGAAAGTAATCCAGTTTGTCCTCCTGGTGAACGCTAAGAGCTTTAACACACAGAAAGGATTTAATCCATATTTGGTGATAATAGAGATACAGTAGAAACCGGAAACCTCGCCATGTTGATTTACTGACACTGGAATTAACATTGTGTTATACATGATCTGACAGTTTGTGTGATTTCCTGATGCAGAGTAATCTCTCTGCAGCTATGGTGTGTAGAAGATTAAATTAGGGCAGAGAAACTTCAAAAATAGCCCAAAATTGGAGAAGTGTTTTATGATGATAGAAAGAAAGATTGTCAGTGATGATGATTCAACTTGTAGAGGTAATAAAGAAGATGATGAGGAATGTGAAAGTCCTTACGTTATATTGATTAGATTAGATTCAGCTTTATTGTCATTGCACATACTACAATGAAATGCAGTTTGAATCCAACCTAAGAGTAGATAAAGAGCATGAGGTTACAGTGCATTCACACCTGCAGTGAGAAAGTTGTTGCATATGTGAGGCAAGGTAAAGACACGTTTGTAGAGATATGAAAGAAATATTTACAGATAAGATGCACGTTTTGAAGCATATATGGAGAAAACCAAGGATCAAGAGTTCTTGTCGGCTGTACACACACACACACAACTGTACCAGGTGGAAAAACTTGAAACAAGATTATTACACATTTCCAGAAACTGAGTGGACGTAGCGCACTAGTCGCCGTGTTGCACTACTGATGATGATGAAGGTCCCTCCTCCCCTCTCAGAACACGTACACTAATGCGGACAAGTTGCTGGAGGCGGCTGAGCAGCTGGCTCAGACCGGCGAGTGCGACCCCGAGGAAATCTACAAGGCCGCCCGGCACCTGGAAGTCCGAATCCAGGACTTTGTCCGTCGGGTCGAACACAGGAAGCTGCTGCTAGACATGTCTGTGTCCTTCCACACCCACACCAAGGAGGTGAGACATGCACACAAACACACACAAACTGAAAAAAGAGACAGATTCTCCCACATCCTGTTTTGGCCTAAGAGCTCTACCCAAATGAATTATTGATTCGTCATTAACCACAGAGACTCTGATATGTGATGAGTGTGTAATTGCAGGTTTGAGTCCAAATAGGACAAACAGTTTCCACTTCTACAATTAGTCTGTCATGTAGTTGTTAGAGTTATTTTCAGTCTTACGTGCCATATGTATACTTGGGTCTACATTGTAATCAGAAGTCTGTGCAAATGGATTTATAGCTTAAATGCTGACGTGCCGTCTGCCCGTCTGTCTGCCCGTCTGTCTGCCCGTCTGTCTGTGTGTCCAGCTGTGGTCGTGGATGGAGGAGCTTCAGAAGCAGCTGCTGGATGAGGTGTGCTGTGATTCTGTGGATTCGGTGCAGTCTCTGATCCAGCAGTTTCAGCAGCAGCAGACGGCCACACTGGAGGCAACGCTCAACGTGATTAAAGAGGGAGAGGAACTAATGCAGCAGCTCAGGTAATAACACAAGTCATACTTAAAACGTCATTAAACCATTTATTTGATTCACCCACTTCTGTAGGATTAAGTATAATATCCTCTAGTTTGTCATGTCTATATTTCATCTACATAATCTTAAACAAATCTTGATATCAATCATGTAAAGTAAAATCTTTGACTTTTATAGATTTGGCCTTTTTTTAATCAAATATGAAAACAAATGTAGATCGTGTTTCAAACACTCCACTGCCTATAATGTGGGAGGACTTGTTTAAGACCTATATGATATTATGTATCCTTCTGCCTTTCTTTCCTCAGAGACGCAGCCATGTCGACCAATAAGACGCCTCACTGCAGCTCCATCGCTCACATCCAGGGAGTGCTGCAGCAGCTGGACGAGGCTCAGGGTCAGATGGAGGAACTGTTCCACGAACGCAAAATCAAGCTGGACATCTTCCTCCAGCTACGCATATTTGAGCAGTATACTATAGAGGTAAAAGTGTGTGTGTGTGTGTGTGTGTGTGTGTGTGTGTGTGTGTGTGTGTGTGTGTGTGTGTGTGTGTGTGTGTGTGTGTGTGTGTGTGTGTGTGTGTGTGTGTGTGTGTGTGTGTGTGTGTGTGTGTGTGTGTGTGTTTGTGTGTGTTCAACATTAAAGT